>NC_060119.1:838511754-838814784 GCF_021461395.2 Schistocerca americana | reverse complement strand
TTTATAGCCTTTAGTTATGTCTCAATTATTAACAGACGATACGTTAACGACAAAAATGTGCCTTGGATCAAGAACTAATGCCATAAAACAAAATTTAAAAAAACCATTGCAGATTACTTGAGTGATCGACATGAAAGTTCCGTCTCTGCATGTGATGATGTAACGTATCAGTGGCTAATATATGCGTCAGACATGTCTGTCCCAAGTTAGGTTGTAAGGGAAGAGAGAGATCCTATCTGGTTCAGTAGTCAAGTTAGAAGATTGCTGCTAATACAAAGACAGCAAATTTAATCAAACCTTGTTGACAAACAGGAGCTGAACGAAAACAGAACACGAGGAGAGTAATGCGAGAAGCATTCAGTGTATTCTATCGATCTGAGGTAAAGCCAGTAAAAGGATCAAAATCATCACTGCAATCGCTCAACGACGATATTAACAAAATGTTCAAGTGTGTGAATTCCTAAGGGACCAAACTGCTGAGGTCATCGGTCCCTAGACTAACACGCTACTTAAACTAACTTATGCTAAGAACAACACGAACATCCATGCTCGACAGAGGACTCGAACCTCCGGCGGGAGGTGCAGCGCAATCCGTTACATTGCGCTCTAAACTGCGCGGCCACTCCGCTCCGCGCGCCATGATATTAGCACCGAAATGGAGAACTACACACAGAAGGCCGAAATACTGAATATCAGTTTGCGAAATTTTCCACACAGCCTCCCCTTTCAGACTGATTGTGAGCAGGTAATGAATTTTTCTGTTAAATAATAGGCAGGAAAAGTCAATAAAGTTACTGTGAATAGGGGGATGAATCTATAAGTAGTATTGCAAAATTTATGTAGGATAATTCTTTGATTTACAATTTGGATCTGTGTCGCATAAAACTTTGTTTTCTCTCATAATTATCCACAGAATTTGAAGTACGAGTGGTATTAGAGTTCTTACTGGTGATAAGACCGCCTGCACGCAAAAACATCTCGGTTGTGTAGTTTTCTCCAAGTTGCCTCCTAAACGGAATACAAAGTACCTCTATCACGCATTTGATATGACCTTATCGTCCTTCAGATTTTATGCCACGCTCTAAGATCACATTCGACGCCCATTTTTATAATAATCGGTTGGACTCTACGTGAGAACTGATGGAACCATCGTTTTGCAGTTCATTACTCTAATTTTTCCACATTGTAAGCAAATGTCGAAGTTTTCTATATTTAAGATTTCGTGGAAAAATAATTATGTGTAACAAACGGACAGTTATCGTCAATACTGAAAGATAAATGGAAGAGCAAAGCGTAGAAATGGACACACTACAATCGTATAATTTAAAATTCGATTGCGGTTTGCCTGGTCTAGAGATATCTAAACTACTTCAGTAGAGTTCAAGTTTCATCTCAGATTTCTTCTATAAATCTCTCCAATCACTACCAGCCAGTTGGAATTATCTGTATCACTAAACGTTAATGAGGTTCATGGCACCCAGTCCCAATTTCAGGTTGCCTCCCTAAGTACTTCCCTGGAACAAAAATTTGATTTTCGATACTTCATTTAATTACTGACGGAATTTTAAAATTTAAAACGCTATTAATCATAATAAGAAGTATAATCTTATGTTAAAGATTTAATGTAGCAGGACAAATATTATTGTCAGAAACTGTATATACATCGTGTTTCAGAGGGAAGGGCCAATCGTTCGAAGCAAAAAAGTCTAGTAAACATGGGCTCCAAACTTCATACCCTAAGAGCCACGAACACTTCTTCATCTTCGATACTGTGAGACAAATTCTCCTACTGTTAGGTCTTTGATTCCTATGTTTTGTGAGGAGGTAGTACGCATCAAGACAAGAAAAATATGTTTCACTAGCTGAGACATAGTTGCGAATATAATCAGTGATCCAGGTGCTATCAAATTTTTTTTCTATTTTTTTATTCCAGTCTTTGATCACAATATAAATTCCTTCGACGATGACCAGTTTCAGTCAGTAATGACCATCTTAAGATCTGTTATGTACCATGTCCTAAGGAGATAAAGCAGTAATGGCATCGTCAAAACATATTTACACCCTATCAGTCATCGCCAAGCCGAATAATTGCTTGTATAAGGGCCAGAGGTGGGCCAACGCGTTAATGCCTTGTTCATTCTGTGAAGCTCTTTCTCTTGAATAAATCATCCAAACTTTCTGAAACTGTAATCATTTGTTTGCCTGCACATGTACTTCACATCTACCGATTTGCGTCACATTCGAATTATTCCTTCGAGGTGAGTCGTTTCTTGTCTCTTTTTCGTAGAGCGTATATGTATTTTGGTAAGTCAAAATTATTCGCTCTAACACAGCCATACAGTTTAAATAATCACATACTCTAAAAATGTGTAGTTACGCTAGGAAGTAAAACGTTACTACAGTGTTTACCTTACATGCAGGTAACACATTTCGTCAAGAATTGCTCGGACAGTCTAAAGTGATGCTTTGTGCTTTACTTCTGGCAGCATGCTGAGCCTCCGCTCCTGGCGTAACAGAATTTACAGCCGGACCAGTAGTTTCACGACGACATCGACCAGACCCGAGTCGAATCCGTCAGGCGGATTAACGATTATGGGCTGAGAAGTGGATTTTAGGCAGTTTCTCACGCACATTGGGAAATGCTGGGCTAGTTCCCAGCTTACGTGTCAGACAGTACGGTGGCCAAACTGTTAAGATCCGATAACACATCAAGAGTTACACGATTCACCGACAGCACACAGCAATTCTCTCCCTTAGATTACCTTGACGTCTGTCACGTCATGATGGCATCAGGTCTCAAAGTAAAATAATGCCGATATAAGGTCCAGAGAAAAGAAAAAGGAGAAGAAGAATGTCTATGTCGAATAGCTTAAGCGTCACTGTGAATACACTACTGGACATTAAAATTGCTACACCACGAAGGTGACGTGCTACAGACGCGAAAATTAACCGACAAAAAGAAGATGCTGTGATATGCAAATGATTAGCTTTTCAGAGCATTCTCACAAGGTTGGCGCCGGTGGCGACAGCTACAACGTGCTGACATGAGGAAAGTTTCCAACCGATTTCTCATACACAAACAGCAGTTGACTGGCGTTGCCTGGTGAAACGTTGTTGTGATGCCTCGTGTAAGGAGGAGAAATGCGTAGCAACACGTTTCCGACTCTGATAAAGGTCGGATTGTAGCCTATCGGGATCGCGGTTTATCGTATCGCGACACTGCTGCTCGCGTTGGTCGAGATCCAATGACTGTTAGCAGAATATGGAATCTGTGGGTTGAGGAGGGTAATACGGAACGCCGTGCTCGATCCCAACGGCCTCGTATCACTAGCAGTCGAGATGACAGGCAACTTATTCGCATGGCTGTAACGGATCGTGCAGCCACGTCTCGATCCCTAAGTCAACAGATTTGCAGCAGCATGGACTATCAGCTCGGAGGCCATGGCTGCGGTTACCCTTGACGCTGCATCACAGACAGGAGTGCCTGCGATGGTGTACTCGATGATGAACCCGGGTGGACGAATGGCAAAACATCATTTTTTCGGATGAATCCATGTTCTGTTTACAGCATCATGATGGTCGCATCCGTGTTTGGCGACATCGCGGTGAACGCACATTGGAAGCGTGTATTCGTCATCGCCATACTGGCGTATTATCCGGCGTGATTTATGGGGTGCCATTGGTTACACGTCTCGGCCACGTCTTGTTCGCATTGACGGCACCTTGAACAGTGGACGTTACATTTCAGATGTGTTACGACCCGTGGCTCTGCCCTTCATTCGATCCCTGCGAAACCCTACATTTCAGCAGGATAATGTACGACCGCATGTTGCAGGTCCTGTACGGTCCTTTCTGGATACAGAAAATGTTCGGCGGCTGCTTTGTCCAGCACATTCTCCAACTCTCTCACCAATTGAAAACGTCTGGTCAATGGTGGCCGAGCAACTGGCTCGTCACAATACGCCAGTCACCACTCTTGATGATCTGTGGTATCGTGTTGAAGCTGCATGGGCAGCTGTAGCTGTAGATGCCATCCAAGCTCTGTTTGACTCAACGCCCAGGCGTATCAAGGCCGTTATTACGGCCAGAGGTAGTTGTTCTGGGAACTGCACCCAAATTGCGTGAAAATGTAATCACATGTCAGTTCTAGTATAATATATTTGTCCAATGAATACCCGTTTATCATCTGCATTTCTTCTTGGTGTAGCAATTTTAATGGCCAGTAGGGTATGTACAGGACGCCGAGGCTTCCTGAAACGCGGTTGTATTAGCTGTAGTCAGCGCAGCACTACATTCTGCGCACCGTGCTCGTGAAACGGGAGTAAGACGTGCCCAGGTCTGCGCGATGGACGATGAGATAAGCACTCGTATGTCGGCTGGCGCCGGAGAACGCGGCCGCGCCGCCATCACGAAGTCGAAGCGTTCCTCAGCAGCGCACCACGGGGCATGCGTGGGTGCAGGGCGCAGTCGTAAGTGGAGCGATATGAATATGGAGATCAGCAGCAGTTACTCTGTGGCTGCATTACTCCGAGACCCAGCGGGACAGGTCAGCGGTACCTCTGTAGCCTAGTTACAGGCTAGCTAATGAACTATTACTGAAATCTTCCCAAAATTAGTATTTCATGGAGAAAGACCTTCTTTAATGATGTAACCAACAATCACAATAACACATGAAGAGCGCCAGCTTGCTTGTGTTCCTGTTATCCTTTATCTTGAGATTAGAGCTCATTTTTTGTCCGTGGGTTCACTTATGTACTTAACAGCAAATACCGTAGTTCGTATAGGTGCCTGTCGTCTGCAGTACGGACGGCCCAATATTTGTAATATTTCGTAGAAAAAGACATAACGCGTGTTTGTAAACAGTGGTACAGAAGCATGACCACGTGGAAAAATAGTAAGTGACATATTATCCCAAAATTTAAGTTGTGCTGCAGAGAACAGGCAGCTGGGCAATTAAGAAAATAAAATGAACCCAGTGACGATGGTGAACATTCACCGTAACATATACGGATGAAACAGGTGAAAATTGTGTTTCCTCAGCGGAAAATCATTTTTCCAAAACATATTTCTATTACTTTAGCTTCAAAAAAGAGAGACGAGAAAAGTAGAACATTTTTAAGCGTTGGTTGTGTAACAGGTGGGAGTATTAGGTAATTATATTATTATCAGACGCTTTATGAAAATTTCGTCGAGACAGCTGTATTTCCTCCACTTTCGTTTTGATCTACACTCCTGGAAATGGAAAAAAGAACACATTGACACCGGTGTGTCAGACCCACCATACTTGCTCCGGACACTGCGAGAGGGCTGTACAAGCAATGATCACACGCACGGCACAGCGGACACACCGGGAACCGCGGTGTTGGCCGTCGAATGGCGCTAGCTGCGCAGCATTTGTGCACCGCCGCCGTCAGTGTCAGCCAGTTTGCCGTGCCATACGGAGCTCCATCGCAGTCTTTAACACTGGTAGCATGCCGCGACAGCGTGGACGTGAACCGTATGTGCAGTTGACGGACTTTGAGCGAGGGCGTATAGTGGGCATGCGGGAGGCCGGGTGGACGTACCGCCGAATTGCTCAACACGTGGGGCGTGAGGTCTCCACAGTACATCGATGTTGTCGCCTGTGGTCGGCGGAAGGTGCACGTGCCCGTCGACCTGGGACCGGACCGCAGCGACGCACGGATGCACGCCAAGACCGTAGGATCCTACGCAGTGCCGTAGGGGACCGCACCGCCACTTCCCAGCAAATTAGGGACACTGTTGCTCCTGGGGTATTGGCGAGGACCATTCGCAACCGTCTCCATGAAGCAGGGCTACGGTCCCGCACACCGTTAGGCCGTCTTCCGCTCACGCCCCAACATCGTGCAGCCCGCCTCCAGTGGTGTCGCGACAGGCGTGAATGGAGGGACGAATGGAGACGTGTCGTCTTCCGCGATGAGAGTCGCTTCTGCCTTGGTGCCAATGATGGTCGTATGCGTGTTTGGCGCCGTGCAGGTGAGCGCCACAATCAGGACTGCATACGACCGAGGCACACAGGGCCAACACCCGGCATCATGGTGTGGGGAGCGATCTCCTACACTGGCCGTACACCACTGGTGATCGTCGAGGGGACACTGAATAGTGCACGGTACATCCAAACCGTCATCGAACCCATCGTTCTACCATTCCTAGACCGGCAAATGAACTTGCTGTTCCAACAGGACAATGCACGTCCGCATGTATCCCGTGCCACCCAACGTGCTCTAGAAGGTGTAAGTCAACTACCCTGGCCAGCAAGATCTCCGGATCTGTCCTTCATTGAGCATGTTTGGGACTGGATGAAGCGTCGTCTCACGCGGTCTGCACGTCCAGCACGAACGCTGGTCCAACTGAGGCGCCAGGTGGAAATGGCATGGCAAGCCGTTCCACAGGACTACATCCAGCATCTCTACGATCGTCTCCATGGGAGAATAGCAGCCTGCATTGCTGCGAAAGGTGGATATACACTGTACTAGTGCCGACATTGTGCATGCTCTGTTGCCTGTGTCTATGTGCCTGTGGTTCTGTCAGTGTGATCATGTGATGTATCTGACCCCAGGAATGTGTCAATAAAGTTTCCCCTTCCTGGGACAATGAATTCACGGTGTTCTTATTTCAATTTCCAGGAGTGTAGTCCATCACAGTTTGAGAAGAACAGTGATTTCCATATCTACAACACTGGTGGGAAAAATGGCCTTTACTACCCACTGATAAAGCTATCAGTGGCTCAGAAAGGAGCTCAATCTGCAGCAATAGAAATTGTTGATCATTTGCCCAATAACATAAAATGTCTCACAGGTGGTGAAGCAAAGTTTGAATCTAATTAAAAAATGCAAACATGTCCTGTAAACTGACTCGTTTCATACTATTTCGATAAAATAATCGTTCAAATGATCTGTGGAACATATGTAACTAACTAACTAGCAACCACCCCATCAGGCTGTTGTCCACACTGCAGTCCCGCATGTGCTGACTGTTGTCTCATCCGGTAAAAATCACTTGCATAAAATCACATCCACCAGCTTCTGGGGCCCTTGAAAATGACTTCGCCCAGCACTGTTTTCTTCGAGTCACTCCAGCCGCCGTACTGAGGCCTCAGCTCTTGTGCCATATTGGCCATAAAAAATCAGGAGCAGGTTTGTTCGCCGCTCCCACCGCAGCGACTGCACTGGTCTCAGAAGATGTTGCTAGTTGCAGCTGACTGACTAACAGTGCGTCTGCCTCAGACCAGCTATAGCGACGCTCGTGTCCGTCATGCACCTTCTCTCTTCTGCCTCTCAAAAGGCATGTCTGGTGGCGGAGAAATCAACTGTGCTGTTCGACACAGCACAAAACAGAATTTGTGTGAGCAAAGGCTGATAATCATTTTAGCCAAATGTGTTTTGAACTGTGTTGTGCCTGACAGGTTATAGCAGTACTTAAAGTTCTTTCAGGCTATACAAATATACCTTATGTTTTATTGTAAAGACTTTCTAGTCTGTTTTTTGATTTTTGGATAAAAATAAGTGTCAAATTGAGCCCTACGTGAGCTCAAAGCCCAGTGCAAACCCCACTCCAGCCAAATACCACACTATGGATTATTGACTATATTGATTCCGATGCTTTAGTAATTTTCATAACCCGTGATTCTTCTTAACCTTTAGTGGCACCATAATGTTTTAGAAGTGAGTATCTACTTTGTAGTGAAATTTATAGGGCTCATTTACACGATTTGCCAAGAAGTAGTAAACATGAGCAACATAGCTGGCTTTTCCATATAAGTAGTTATCCTTAAAATGGAAGCAACAGTTTGGATGGACACACAGAAGTACATCATTAACTAGAGTCTATGTTGATTTGCATAGTTCCTGATAAAGCTCATGACATATATTTTTCGTTGTCTGAAATAAATTTTCACAAAATATTCAATAATTTAGATTGCTCAGCTGAATATAATGTAAAGTTTCTCTTAGCTGTGATCGTTTCCCTCTATCACAAAATCTGCATAACTCGTTATGTGGAATTAATGTTTGTTACTGAAAATGCAGCCTTAAAGGATTACAGTAGTGAAAGGTTCACACTCATAATTTACGAATCCACCAGTCTGAAATCACTTCTTCTACATGCAGCATGTAACTTTTGGTCTTCTCCATATTTTATGCAGTAATTCACAAAAGTTTACGATGAGGAAGGAAGACATCTTGCTATCGCCATGTGATAAGTCCAGTTCCTTGAACTTTTGCCTACTTAAATCTTTCTCTTTATAGGGTGGGATTGTTCTGTATTTACAATGGCTGGAGCAAATGAATGGCAATCATCACAAATCAATGATCATGCAGAATGAGGGACTTCCTTCATTCATCAACTCGCATCCTTTAATGAAAAGCTGTTCCTCACAGAAATTTATCGTTTTGAAAACTGAATGAACTTCAATTATTAATACCATTTCCTATTTGCAGCACAAGAGTGATAATATTACTCTCATGATGCAAATTACAGCTGATTCACAATACCCTTTCAGGTGCTGCGTGTTATTCATTTTGTGTGATTGTGCTTTGTTGAAAAACACATGCAAGCCCACTTAATTGGTATAATAACTTTCACATTTCACTCTCTTGACTATGCAAATGAATCTTATTAATTGAGATAACTTTATAGACAAAATTACACATTGAAATTAGTACAAAACGCCCTGGTGAACAATTACCCTACAAAATGATCAGTGCACGAATTTCTATTACATACACAAATTGTTATATTATATTATAACCATCTGTCTCACGTAAAAGGCTGATAAACAAGTATTTTTAAATGTGAACCTTTTACGATAGGCTTTACTGTGATTTATTGGTATTTAATGAAACAAGAAGTTACTTTTATCAGTCAGTATTTAAGTTATTTCTGTAATACACTTCCATGGTTTAAATTTCCATCATTGGTGGATTCATTTGCATTACTACAACATGCGTGCATCAATACATACATACATACATATATTAATCCTTGTTCCATAGATCATGAATATGACATTTTGTAATGATGTGGAATGTGTCACTTTAACACAAATTTTCTTTACACAAAATAATTAACTAATTAATTATATTTTTTACATTTACTACTTCATATCGAAGAATTCATCTATTGAGTAGAAAGAGTAGATATTTTTATCCCTTTAGTAAACCATGGCTTTTTACATGGTTTCTTACAATTATATTTCACTGTTTTCTTAGGGAAACTCTTTTCAAATATACTCACAAAGGTATCATGAAATAGGTTAAATTTTAAATTAGCATCATGTTCCCTGTACACCTCATCCTGATCTAACTGCTGCAAGCTTTCCCTAAAATTTTGAAGCGTTAAATCACTAATGGAACACACTATTTTGGAGGACTGTTTTGCATTACTGTATGGGGCTATATCATATACTGTAAGTAGCTGTGCATCATGATCAGACAGACCATTCTTAAAAGCAAAAGTTTTCATTTGCTTTCCTGTATCACCCAACTGATGTCATATTGAAAGACCCAAGTAACACGTGAAGGTCAAGATTTCTATCTGACTCTTTCATAAAATCTACATTGAAATCCTCACAAACAATAATTTGCTTTCCTTTGTCTGACAGGTAGCACAACAAAGAATCCAAGTTTTTCAAAAATAGTTGAACATTTCCCAATGGGTACCTATATACAGCTACAATTATAAAAGTGTCTTCATTTAGATTAAGCTCACATGCACATGCTTCTGTCTGTTGATCTATGCAAAATCTTTTAGTTTCCAAATTTTTCACACTATGACTGATTTTGACATATATGGCAACTACTCCTCTCTCCATAGGTCTCTACTTACATGTGCTGAAAGCTTATATCCACCAAAATTTAACCATTTCCAAACCTGCGATTATATGATGTTCAGACAGGCATAGTGCATCTATTTCACCCTCAGTTTCTAAATCTTCTATACAAATAAGAAGCTCATCTACTTTGTTTTTCAATCCCCTGATATTCTGATGCAATATATTAACATCATTTTTTACTGTGTTTTTATGTGAATCTTGTGACATACTAACATTATTTTCCACAGTACTGTTATGAGAATCTTGTGATATTTTCACATCACTAGTACCTGCCTGTCTGAACTATTCATTAAGCTTAATTTGAAGCAATGTAGGATGATTGGATACTGATCTTAGCTTAAAAAAGTACCAAAATGTACTCCCATGAGTTTCATTGACGCCCCCATTCCCCCACCTCTTTAAAGATTTTGCTATAATCCCAGCCAGATTACCCTTCCCTTTCCTATTGAGATTGAGAGCTACCCACATGCCTTGCTCATGCAGTCAGGCCTGCAAGATGAGTGGTCTGCCAAGTGAGTGGATTCATTCTTATTTATCAAGTAACATGAGCTCTAGTACTCACAATTAAGTTACAAATTACTCTCCTGTTTGCATATTACGCAACGGAAACGGATAACGCATACCTGACTATTAGCAATTTACGCAACTTTGACTGTTCACTACGCACTGGCAATACCACATTTTCTTTCTTACCCAACGGCTTTGTTCAGCACGTGGCCATCGCACTGAATATGAATGGCGCACACATTATAAATTCTGGGTATCATGACAACATACTATTCGAAGGAAAAGGCCACCAATCTTTTTCTTTTCACTATCATATTTATTCCGATAAATTCTATAACCTAAACAAACCATTACAATTTCTACAACAATAACACATGAGAAATTCCGCCCAGTGGGCATGGCTTTACATTGGTGATTCTCTATCTTATGGTCTCGTAAATATTTAACACTGCAGTGTACTTTATGGATAGGATGGTGGATCTTTTGCTATATCTCACACTTCGACTCTCACACCCATCATCAGGAAAATTTCTCCCAGACAGAGCGGTACAAGAAGGAACATGCATAACCCACTGCCTCTGAACCTATCTTGCTACTCCCCCATGCAAACCACACATACTTAAATAACATGAAATACACCACGCTGGCAACATGGAATAGTCACAACGTTATAATCACATCACTTTCAGCTTTCCCACTTCAATTAGTATTCATCCCAGTTTCACACTACAATGCCCCACTTCGTAACTTTTCTTTCCTACTATGAACTCTGGAGGATATATGCATGCCTTCCTGTGCGATGCAAGCCAAGTGGCGTTGCTGGATAGACGGCTGACTCACCTTGCTTCACTCTCAGAGTATTATAGTTTGAATCAAGCGTCACACTGAAACATAACACGCAAAGTAATATTAAGAACATATTCGTCACATACGTGAGTCCTCAACTGATACCATGGACGAGTACTTCTCTTTATCCTTTGTATCATACACAGATTGAGACTCACACAGTACTCACCACGTGGGAGTACTCGTCTCTAATTACGAGTCCTGCACACGCCATTTCTTAAATATTTCCAACTTATAGTACACATACCAGTAATTCAGCTTGCTTAACTTTAGCACTCGGAAGTATTTCAACTTATTACTACATGTGGTTTCATTGTGACCATTGGTCACTTCCGAAGATTACTACGATCCCCTTAATATTACCTGCCTGACATTTAATTCTCGCCACGAAAGTTCCTGAAATAGAGAAATTATTATTCCAAAATACTCTTAAGTATTTCACATGCATACCATGTCTCCACTCTTTTGTCTTTACGGGGCACACCTAAGACAGGTCTTACCAACACAAGATCCAGTGTCAGAGTGCTGAAACATGGCCATTCTTCAGGTCAGCTCGCACCTCCGTCGCGGTAGGGGAGCATCTTGCTACCGTATTGGTTGGCCACATTTCCGGCGCTCACAGCTCAAATAAATTTCATCTCTTTGGTTCCACCAAAGGTGACCAAAGGACCGTCTCAAAGATGATCATATATTGCACATTCACTATCTGTGGTTGGCAGACGACCATACATTCATTCATTTCACAGATCTCACCAAATTGTATGTAGGGATTTCATTTTGTGGGAGTGCACATGTGATCTATGAAATAAATAAATTGTCATTCTTTCCTACACTGGTATCTGGCTTCGGTGTATTAAGTGAAATTGAGTTATTACTACAAAAAATATGTTGTTCTGACAAGAATAACGAAAAATGTTGTACCTATTTTCAATGTCGGGCGGTACTGTACCCTTTCACCACCAGCTACCGATGCAGAAAAAAATGGCACGGTACTATCCTTGCAATGCAAGGGTAGTTCCGAACATTTTTTTAAGAAAACTGTATTAGAAGAAATGTAGCAAGTCATCAAAATAACCAGGAGGAGACCTTAGCCCCTGGTGACCTCAAATAGACCACCAAATGCTGTTACTTTACCAAATTATTGACACAGTTGTTGCATTATTGTACTCTCCACAATAATTTACAACAATCCAAATGACAAATAAAACATTAAATCATACAAATAAAAAATAATGGTGAGATAAAAATTTGTTTAGTTACCAGGATCTCCGTTATTTTTAGGAGTAATCCAAACTTCACTAATTCTATAACAAATGAAAAAAATACTAATTGTACCCATGAAATTTTAACTAGCTCACCGACCAAACACTGAGCAAGTAATCTAACATTCATAAATTGCAGGGTAATAATCTTTACACAGCAATGTCTAAATACAAAACAAAATCAACAAAAGAAAAAAAATTGCATACACTAGTTACATGTGGAATGTCAGGCTCCACACCACTACTCTAAAATGTACATCAAACCTGCAGAGAAATAAAACTGAGAAAAAAAACAAAGAAATATACCACAGGTTACATACTGGTTACGTAATATAGTTCATCTAAGACATCATGTCATACCTCATTAACTATCATTCATCACTTGTATTGCCACCACTACACGACTGTGAGTTTAACCTTATCCTTGTCCATCAGTACAAATACCTGCTGCTGAGCTAGTCAGTCTATCAACTTTGATCAATACACGCAGTAAATAGTTAGCAATAAGTGCTTGAATGCACCAGTAACTCTCGTAATTTACTCTACTGCTCATTTCTCTGTTGTTACATATTTACACGACAAGAACTTGCATTTCGACTAGCCTCCATTACACTTCAATGTGAAATATCTCCACTGTGATAATGCAAATAAGTGGCTTCAGTCAACACACCAATTAGATTATTACTGTCAACGACATCAAAATACATCAGTTAATTCGATATTTGTTGTGCAATGGAAACTCTTATCCCCTGTGACAATCTTAGTGACCAATGCAACAAGAGCCACTACATTAGTATTACGGCACTGTCTAATAATTAAAGCATCCTTGTACCAAATATTCTAATAAACATGCCACTTTAACTCGATCACCCAGAACAAACAAACAAACAAACAAAAACTACTAACTATTCTAAACACATATGTAAATGAAATACAATTACACTTGCTGTCCCTTCAGGAATGAAACATATAAATAAATGTACAGTTACAAATACAAATACATTATTCCCTGTCTTGCGAGTCACACGGAATCATTTCATTCTGTGATTTTCTTGGGGTCTAAAAGTTGCTGATAGTTTTCCTAGAAACACTGTCTCGGTGTCAAAGCTCTCCCATGGTTACCTGAATGAAAGTCTTTAGGTCACTCAAATCGGCATTTTGAACATGCACTGAACAGTAAAGTGTATCTCACATTAAACACAAATGTCATAGTTACTCTCAGAGTACCATCCACATGAATCTGGTCGTCCAGAAATGGCCCTGCAACTACCATTATCCGCGGTCCTGCCCTTTCAGTTCATGGTGTAATTAAGTCTTAAGTTCCAACAAACAGCACTTATTCCCACACCAATTAAAGAAATGTCTCCTATTACAAATGCAAATGTCAATGACCCACTTTAGTTTCTTGCGTTCAGACAATAATTAGTCACCAAACGACAACTGTCCTCTTTAAGTATACCAAGCGTCCCACATGCAATTTACAAAGCACACTTAACAAGTCACTGCCAGAAGTTTATGGATCCCACCACTCAGTGGTCAAGACAAAACAAAACAATCGTCAGGTCAGCTAAAGACAAAATCTTTTCCACCACTCACAACGTGGAAACACCAGTCCTTCACTTTCAACCTTATTGAGACATCCGAGCAGTCATCTTTTTTCACGGCTCCACAGCCCAGTACTAGTTAATAGTTGCTGTTACAAAATGGCCGCCGGATTCTGCCGCGCGTCGTTCATTCTGCCGTCGCACCACCGCTGCACGAGTCGTTGAGCAGAAAGACCACCCGCTGTTGCCTCTGCGGGATATTGCCTCCAGTCGTAAGGGTGGAGCAACTTATGAATGGGCATTAGTAGGTGCGTGTCGCCCCAGGCCACTGACCTGCTGTAGCGGGAGTGTGGGGTGTACCACGACCGGCAGTGGAGTGGGGAGCACAGTGGCTCTGTCACCTCTCCCATGGCGACGTCAGCTTGGCCTCTCACTTTCTTATGCGGTACGGGGGTGCGTTCTACGTAGCACCTCAGCACTACGACACCCAATCAGTCAGACCCTTCCGTGCATCTCGCAACATTACAGACAAAAAGATATTCTTATAGTATTTAAATACTCATTGATTACATGTATGATCTGTTAGATACATTGGTAATAAAAGAATCTTTGTTCTAAAAAACATAAAATCATACACCCTAGTTTTCTGCACATACAGCATCAACATTTATGCCTTTTCTATATACAGCCCACACTTGTGCTATTGATTGTACCTGTCGTCTCTCATACAAAACATGAAAGTGTTAAAAAAAAAAGGAATAAGAAACAGTCTATACAGCGTATAATTACAATATCAAACAGTAGACTACTTTAACATCCTAACACAATAAACATTTTAGAAACTGATGACTCTAAATCTACAACATACACTGCACATTTGTGCTTGTAACAGACAGAAATTAGTATCTCTTTACATATTTTATCTTTTATTATATATAACAACATTTCTAGAACATGTATATACCATCCACATGACGTCATATCTTGACCTGCCATCAAGGTTCATCCAAATAAAACAATAAAGCACAATAATGATTTAGTTATGGATTGGTAGCATCCCCTTTACAGGAGTGTGCGCATTGATCACACTACTCTGCGACTCTCACTCAACAGACACCACATTTTCCTTCTCATTCAATCCATTAATACACCAACAGAATAGGTCTAGAAGTCAGCTAAGCTTAACACCACCACACTCACGACAACATACCATACCTTTGCTCCCTTATACACATAACACATGGAGTTGTTTCAGAGATAGCATTCCAGTCTCCAGTTACGTCCTTTCACTCCGGCACCTTTCTCCATCGGCTTACCTCTGCATTCACTTTACCGATTATTCATCCTGCTAAATATCAACTTAGAATTGCGACATTTCATCTAAGAACAAAAAATACACAAATTATTCATCCTGCAAAATAACTGTACACATTCTTGGTACCGTTTTGATCAGTTATACTGGTACCAGGCTTCAACAACAACAAAAAAGTATTATTTTTGCCATATTGCAAATGTTATGGTAAGAATTAGATTTACACTTATATTGCATCTTACGTCAGTATTCCACAACGTTCACCATCTGGATCTCATACTCCCTTTATGTCCTTTCACGTTATGCAGTTGTCCTCCTCTCTTCATTCGTATTTCGGCTCTCCGTCCGTCCATTACTCCATCATTTCCTGGTCTACCTTCGTCATTGGCATCAATCTCTATTGCAGCATACACAGGCCTCTCTGTAACATACATCTAAGACATTTCCACATTATTCAATTCTACTCACCTTTATTTACCACTGTTTCATCACGTCGAATCTCTCTTTATTAATCACGCTGCTTCACGTCGCTTCACTCCTTAAATATCACCTTTATCCACTACTATTTATCACGTCGCATCTCTCTCTATCTACCATCTTTATCCACTCATTACTTATCACGTCGTTTCAGCTTGATCCTTATTCATATGACAAAAATACGTACATAAGCCACTCTGTAGACTCCTGTTCATGACTCATTCGACCAGTCTATTCCGTCATACTTCCTGACATCCCACCTGAAAATTCTTATGTTCGATTTGACCCTGCACAACGTTACACACCACAAATAAATACACTGACTATCTACCATAACTTGCCTACTTTAGATCTATCCTTAACTTTTCCATAATTTGATGTTAGAAATGTGATGAAGCCCACGCGATTGTTTTCCCTTGATCGTCTCAATCAGTACAGAATTTTCATAGACAATCCGCCTCACTCTGAATGGTCCTTTATACACAGATAAGAATTTGCTAGTTAGGAATCTGTGCTTACATGAAAATTAAAAGTGTGCAGAGAATATACAAGCTGGGAGAAAGGGACAGCACAAGTGTTAGAAACTTTGCTGCCAGTGGCCTCTTTCCCTAACACCAGATTCCGGAAAACCATATGTAGCACTTCATTATAACTGTCACCACGACAATGACATACTATAGATCAGATGGCATCTAATCTAAAAACTTCGATAACATTACTGATGTTACCTGTAACAGCAGTGTAAACGCACCCTATACCGTACAGATCACACTGTTGACTTTTTACATTACGTGTTAAGTACCTGCAATACCAGACTTCAACAACAACAAAAAATATTATTTTTGCCATATTGCAAAAGTTATGGTAAGAATTAGATTTACACTTATATTACATCTTACGTCAGTATTCCATAACTTTCACCATCTGGATCTCATACTCCCTTTATGTCCTTTCACGTTGTGCAGTTGTCCTCCTCTCTTCATTCGTATTTCGGCTCTCCGTCCGTCCATTACTCCATCATTTCCTGGTATTCCTTCGCCATTGGCATCAATCTCTATTTCAGCATACACAGGCCTCTCTGTAACATACATCTAAGACATCTCCACATTATTAATTCTACTCACCTTTATTTACCACTGTTTCATCACGTCGAATCTCTCTTTATTAATCACACTGCTTCACGTCGCTTCTCCACAACAGCAGCAGTTCCAGCAACACAGTTTCGTCGTCGGCTCCAAGCTTCGTCGTATGGACAGCACTGAAGTAAGACTGTTCATTGGTAGAAATTGTTAACAGCTAACCCAGCAGCACAACTGAATGTGATGTGAGTGATAAGATTTATTTAAATAATAATCAGTTATACTCAGGACATTTGTGTCCTCATTTCCCCCATAGTTACCAATCAGGTCCTTGTTCCCTTTTTTCCTAATATGCTAACTGAGTGTCATAAGAAACAATTTGAATAGTCACAGCCAGTTTATTAATGAATAATTTTACTTTTAAAATTTTAGCTTCAGTCTACTTTCAATTAATTGCTGTACAACAGAGGCGTCAGTATATGACGAAAGTAAAGCAGTTTCATTTTCAAGTTTGAGAATCAATCACTGGAAAAAATCCAAATCTAAAGAAATGCACAAATTAAGAGTGCGGAAGTTTTATTTGTTTTCTACATATAGCTTGGAGCACATGGCTGTTTGGTTTGGTACGTATTATAGTACTTAATTCTGTTCAAGTCAGTAAAAAAGGTTCAGTTGTTCAGGCAATAATATGAAATCCAATTTGCAAAATAAGTAACGGCAAAGTAAAAAGTGCTTGTTTTTTTTCTAAATTTCTCTGATAACCTTATGCTGAGGTCACTGAAAGTCATTGTTCACGTAACGAAGTTCAGTACGAACACATACAGGTTAACTGCATATTTTCAAATCATTACTCGATTGTCTTTTTCAAAATTTAATGCCAAACATAACGTAAGAGTTACTTCTCAGTTTTCTTTATCATTACATACTCACTTAAAACTAGTGTAAAAAAAAAAACCAACAACATGGCAACCTTTAGTTGCCACGTAAGTGCTTAATAATACATGTTTTCCTTTCCCATCACCTTGTACAGGATTTTGGATGTAAATTGCCCCAGTGGGCTGGCAACCGTTAATTACTTCCTTTTCGTCCATTAGTGTAACTTTTGGATTCATGATCAGTGGAACCCCTTTCTGTCCAGTGTTGTTCGTGAGTGAATGCACAAAATAACTTTCATTTTCCAAGTTATAGCCCTGTTCGGTTTAATTACTTTTATTTTTAGTAGACTTTCCATCAGAAGGATCGGTTGTACGCTTTCCTCTTACTTATCGGTATCACTTCTTCGGGAAAGATAGCCTTATACAATAAGAAAAAAATCCATTAGGCATACACGCGATCCACGGTCATATTTTATATCGCAAGCAGGATAGGCCGATTAGTAAGAGGGAGGTTACAGGTGACGTTATTGTAAGGTTTCATTTTGTTCAATCTTTTCATTAATAGTATACACTGAGGTGACAGAAGTCATGGGATAGCGATATGCACATATAAAAATGGTGGTAGTATCGAATACACAAGGTAAACAAGTGCAGTGCATTGGCGGAGCTGTCATTTGTGCTCAGGTGGTTCATGTGAAAATACGTCCGACGTGATTATGGCCGCACCATGGGTATTAACAGACTTTAAAGGCGGAGTGGAAGGTGGAGCTAGACGCAGGGGACGTTCCATTTCGGAAATCATTAAAAAAATTCAACATTCCACTATCAACAGTATCAACAACGTGCTGAGAATACCACATTTCAGGCAATACCCCTCACCACAGACAATGCAGTGGCCATCGGCCTTCAGTTAACGACGGAGAGGAACGGCGTTTGTGTAGAGTTGTCATTGCTAACAGACAAGCTACGCTGCGTGAAATAACCGCAGAATCCAATGTGGGACGTACGACGAACGTGCGGCGAAATATGGCGCTAATGGGCTATGGCAGCAGACGACCAACGCGAGTGCCTTTGTTAACAGAACGACACTGGCTGCAGCGCCTCTGCTGGGCTAGTGACGATGCTGATTGGATCCTATTCGACGGGAAAACTGTGGCCTGGTCAGATGAGCCCCGATTTCAGCTGATAAGAGCTGATGGCAGCGTTCGGGTGTGGAGCAGATCCCACGAAGCTACAGACCCAAGTTAAGATGGTAGTGGTCCTAAAGTGGTGTGAGATGTGTTTACACTGAATGGACTGGGTCCTCTGGTCCAGTTGAACCGATCAATGACAGTCTGCAGCCATTCGTAGACTTCATGTCCCCAAACAACGATGGAATTCTTATGGTTGAGAATGCACCATGTGACTGGGTAACAGTTGTTCGCTATTGGTTTGAAGAACATTGTGCACCATTCAAGTGAATAATTTTGCCTCCCAGATTGCACGACATTAATCCCATCAACATTTATCGAACATAATCTAGAGGTCAGTTCGTGCACAAAGTTCTGCACCGGCTCCTCTTTCGCAATTATGGATTGCTATAGAGACAGGTTGGCCCAATTTTTCTGCAGGGGTTTCCAGTGACTTGTTGAGTCCATGCCATGTTGAGCTACTGCACTGCACCGACCCAAAGTAGTCCCGATGCGATACCACATATATTCCATGATTTTTGTCACCACAGCGTAAATATCTAGTTCATTTCTAATACCTCATAACACTTTCCACTTTCCAAAGAAATCTCATTGCTTCTGCTTGTATTTTGCTTTTATCGCGTTTTGTAGGGATCCATGACTCACTTCCATATATCAATACAGATGTAGCCATGATTTTATAAAATTTATGTTTTGTTTATCATTCTCGATATTGTTTGATGTTTGTTAATCTTATTTTCTATGTCCTTGTCAATGTCACAGCTTACGTCGCATTACTGGTAGTGCTTTCTTCAGTCTTGCTATTACCAGCTTTTGTTATTATTTTTGTGTCCACGTGTAAGCTTTTTATAGCTTCAGTAAGATGTCTACGATATTCATCTTTAATCACTATCTCCCATAGTTTCTTTCTGTTCACACTGTGAAAAGCTTTCTCGAAGTCAATGAAACTATATGCGTCTGTAAACTGAAATCTTGTCGTTCTCTAAAAATTCTTTATGGTAAGTGTTCTGGCGTAACCACAAGCACCGGAACGAGAACGCGAGAGCAGAGCAGCCAGTGAGGTACGACGGCGAATGGTGCACGGAACTGGACCGCGCCGCGCCATGATCGCCCCCTTCAAGAAGCGTACGTAAACGACGCCCCTGCTAGCCTCGGCCACGCACATCGGCACCAGGTCGCGGACGTCAGTTATCAGTGACGTGTGACAACTTGCCTGAACAGTTCATACATCAAGGACTCTAAATTATATTGCGTGTCACCCCTCGTTCGAAGTATTGAATAGGATTGGGGAGAAGAGAAGTTTGTGGCACAACTTGACTAGAAGAAGGGATCGGTTGGTAGGACATGTTCTCCGGCATCAAGGGATCACCAATTTAGTATTGGAGGGCAGCGTGGAGGGTAAAAATCGTAGAGGGAGACCAAGAGATGAATACACTAAGCAGATTCAGAAGGATGTAGGTTGCGGTAGGTATTGGGAGATGAAGAAGCTTGCACAGGATAGAGTAGCATGGAGAGCTGCATCAAACCAGTCTCAGGACTGAAGACCACAACAACCACAACCCCTCGTTCGCGACTACTGTTTGTAAATCTCCAAAGTTAAGTATTGTCAGTTGCCTCATAGAAATGAAACTACTAATGTCATTTGTTTGAATTGTTGTATAGCATTCCGAGAACGCTGCATCCCTTAGGCACCCTATTAGCGACGAGTGGGCAAGACCCCACAGTAATATTATCACCGCATGAACATACTTTCTGGAATCCTCATTGTTCTTCTAATAGGAGAGTCTCTGTTATGGTTCTTAAACACTGACTGATTATTTTTGCAAATATTTTATTGGATGAGTTTAGGACGTTGAATCCTCTATAATTTTCACAACTGTTTCGTCGATACTTTTTTAAAAATTGATATCACTTCTGATATTTTCCAGGAATTTGGGATTTTACATCAGTGTGAACATTCTTTAAATAAATGTATTTATTAGCTATCATATGTAAGGTTTGCCACTTAGTAACTATGTCAAACCGTGTTCGCTACTACATAAAAAAGACGGTATAGAGTAATAGTCTCTGTAGTTACATAAATTGCAGCATAATGTATTACTGATCTATTTCAAAATAAGCATTATAAACAGTTTATACGAAATTAAGTTCAAACAGCATCTAGCTTCTAATTGCAGTCTTTATCTCTAATGTGTCCTGGTGCCAACAGACTTGGATGTACATGATACGCTGATATCTGAGCTAATTTCTTGCAAGCCAGTAATCATTGTATAACTTTTCTCATATTCTGATACTTTCATTTTATTTTAATCCCTTTTGTAAAAGTGACAGTGCGATGGCAAATATTTCCGTATCCTGATTCTAGATACCTACGTTTCATCAGTCTACCTCTACGTACATACCACAAACTACACTATGGTACAGGTGAAACTTGTCATTCATTTTCAAGTCCAACTCGCAAGTGGAGCGAGGAAAGAATGACTGTTCGTATACTTCTTTGCGGTCCTTGATTTCTCTTACTTTGTCTTCATGGTCTGTCGAAAATGATGACAGTAATCTAAATTTTTTCAATAATGTTTCGCGTAAAGAACGTCTCCTTTCCTCCAGGGGTTGAGAATAGCGTATTGATCGAACATACCGGTAACAAACGTAGTAGCAGGCCTTGAATTGCTTCTATTGCTTCTATGTCTTCCATTAACCCGTCTGTCTTAACCACATATAGGAGGATGGACGATTTAACGCGCACTCTGAACCTATTGGGTTTTGACATTTTTCACATATGAGTACACAAATCATTACAAGAGGTGAAGAAATGCCAAGTGAGATAAACAATTTACTAATGGATCCCTGTGCGTTTGAATCAGTAATTCAGGCTAGGCCACCCCATTTATTTTTAATAGTCCATCACTTTACTCTCTACAAAATCAATTTAGTCAGCGCACTATGAGAAAACAAATCGTCTCCTCAACAAGTTTGGTTAAAGTACTCTTTGAATTCTAAAATTCCTCTTGAAATAAAAAAATCTGTTGTAGAAAACTGTAATTCTTGTTGAAAACTAAAGCACTTCTAGAAACAAAATGTCTTGGTCAACTAGAGTATTTTTGGAATCAAAAAATATACTGAGACTTTAAAGTCTACTTGCATTTTAAAATCCCTTGAAAAATAGGATTCTTCTTGCAAATTACAGCTTAGACAATTTATTATTTAAAAATTATTCTACGATTTATCTGTTCCTAATTGCTTTGTGTTAATGAAAAATGCCAAGTTATGCCATGCTATGGAGTCCACTGCAAACTGTAGATAACCGTATAAATGAAAGTCTATGTCAGTTCGAAGGCCAGTGGAAGGTAAGGGAACACCATTTCCAATAGGAAAATGCCCAGTAAAGCACTAGTTTGTTCAAACCAACCTTCGCTTTAGTGGAAGTTTTACCTTTTGGTTTTAGGAGTGCGATCTTTAGGTCGCTTGTTATACTGGAAATGACACATTACTCTTTGTAGTGCAGTCACACAAACTTTTGCATAAAAATAAACGGTGAATTATGGTGATAAATTAAAAGTAAAACAAAGAGAGAACGAGGAAGAAGGTTATAAGCTGATTATTCTAAAAGTGAACCACCATAACGTTCCCTTCTTGGGGATGTTCCTGAGATAAATTCGATTTTGCTGAGGAAAAACGACATCAGTCACTGTTCGTCTTCAGACGACCCATTATCTTCCACTTCACATAGCTGTGGAATTTGTAACAAACTAACTGCAGATCGTACACTTAATGTGTTATCAAATGTTACTGTAGCAATGTCGTCACGCTTTCATGTTACATTGAATGGTATGCTGATCAATGTTTTTGCGTCCCAGTAATTCACGTATTGGAATGTCACTTTGACCAAGCACCCCAAACGACAAATAATGTTGCTACACCTCTTACGTGTGGGAACGGTGTGTACTTGACATCACTGCATTTGGGAATACCATTGTCATATTGGTTGCTGCACAAATAGCATACTGAATGTTCAATACAGTTTAACAACCATCACACCCTCAGCAACCCTTTTAGAGATTGTGCTGACTGGTGCAACCTTCTACATCTACATCTACATCTACATCCATACTCCGCAAGCCATCTGACGGTGTGTGGCGGAGGGTACCTTGAGTACCTCTATCGGTTCTCCCTTCTATTCCAGTCTCGTATTGTTCGTGGAAAGAAGATTGTCGGTATGCCTCTGAGTGGGCTCTAATCTCTCTGATTTTATCCTCATGGTCTCTTCGCGAGATATACGTAGGAGGGAGCAATATACTGCTTGACTCTTCGGTGAAGGTATGTTCTCGAATCTTTGGCAAAAGCCCGTACCGAGCTACTGAGCGTCTCTCCTGCAGAGTCTTCCACTGGAGTTTATCTATCATCTCCGTAACGCTTTCGCGATTACTAAATGATCCTGTAACGAAGCGCGCTGCTCTCCGTTGGATCTTCTCTATATCTTCTATCAACCCTATCTGGTACGGATCCCACACTACTGAGCAGTATTCAAGCATTGGGCGAACAAGCGTACTGTAACCTACTTCCTTTGTTTTCGTATTGCATTTCCTTAGGATTCTTCCAATGAATCTCAGTCTGGCATCTGCTTTACCGACGATCAACATTATATGATCATTCCATTTTAAATCACTCCTAATGCGTACTCCCAGATAATTTATGGTATTAACTGCTTCCAGTTGCTGACCTGCTATTTTGTAGCTAAATGATAAAGAATCTATCTTTCTGTGTATTCGCAGCACATTACACTTGTCAACATTGAGATTCAATTGCCATTCCCTGCACCATGCGTCAATTCGCTGCAGATCCTCCTGCATTTCAGGACAATTTTCCATTGTTACAACCTCTCGATACACCACAGCATCATCCGCAAAAAGCCTCAGTGAACTTCCGATGTCATCCACAAGGTCATTTATGTATATTGTGAATAGCAACGGTCCTATGACACTCCCCTGTGGCACACCTGAAATCACTCTTACTTCGGAAGACTTCTCTCCATTGAGAATGACATGTTGCGTCCTGTTGTCTAGGAACTCCTCAATCCAATCACACAATTGGTCTGATAGTCCATATGCTCTTACTTTGTTCATTAAACGACTGTGGGGAACTGTATCGAACGCCTTGCGGAAGTCAAGAAACACGGCATCTACCTGTGAACCCGTGTCTATGGCCCTCTGAGTCTCTGAGTTTCCAATAAATGTGTACACCTGTAGTCCACTGAGAGTTAGAAATAAGGTTGTATCAACAGTTTCACCTTAAAGGGTAACGGCAAAAGTTTCCAGTTTTTATCCTAAATGCAATGTGGTATTAAACTCATTTTGATAGAAGATGAGCTACGCTAATTTAGATAAATTATATAAATAACAATAGGATCTCTTGTGCCACTATCTTCACCAGAGGAACAAATATGTGACAAAAAATAACATTGGCAAGCTATCCAACCGTAGCTTTCCCCAAAAAAATTCAGACAAGAAAGGAGTTTGTAAGGTAAGTAATCAAGGACCCATTGATGGTGGTATGTCGTTGACGTTGAAAGGCACCTGAATGAGACAGAACGAGGAAAAATAATCGGCCTCTGAGAAGTGGGGCATTGCACTGTGATGTTACAGTGAATACAGAGCGCGCTCATCCGGTAGTGATGAGTGTCCGAAACGAGTTGACGGAAACCAATGGAAGTGTATACAGTGTGGTAAGACGACCGCCTTGTCGATATGGCTACAGCAGGCTGAATTGTTTCGTGCAGCGTTGGTTCTGGACTGAAACACTGCAATGGTTGTGTAGATTCGTGCGTCGATAGTTCGAAGCAATCCAATGTCAACACGCATAGCATCGCTTTGGATTCCACTGTCCAGAAACCAAAATCGCTTAAGACTGCGCCGGGGACGTAAACGCCTTCGTTGACGTGGCAAAATATAGGTTTTTCGGAATACATCTTGGTCTTGAGTGTAATAATTCGGGTTGCCATCGGAAACATTACGCAATCTCGACTATAACGTGGACGGGGATTCCCTACTGAGTGTTTGCACTCCTTGACTGCTTTCATGCCACGACTAGTAGAGGCACTTATTACAATGCGGGGTACTTCGGACCGTTCTGAATTCATAAGGTACAGTAAATTAATCCTATTCATTCGTGTTCTGGCATTTACCTTATCTGTGGTGCCATGGACACTACAATCTAACGTATTCGTATCGATGTTATAGTATTCTCAAACTACGTCGCCATTTTGTAAGCTTAGCGTATGAACAGTAATTTGTGTTTAGGTTATAACTGTTTAAATAATTGAATCGTAACTGCGTGTGAAGCAACGCTTTTTCAACCGTTGCTACTGATACATATCAGTGATTAATTTTAAGTATAGCTTAAAGTCAAATTCTACTGAGATTCAGCTGTCTCGAAAGTATTCACCCCAAATTCCTATAGTGACATAACCGATTTATATGCTGTATTTTGACCTGAAATGACAAGAAACACCTGTTTTGATTTTGTAATTTGCCCCGTTTCTTCACGTGTTCGGTAGACTGCAGTAAAAGACATTCATACTACTCTGCGTATCCAATTAAAGAATCGCTTTTTCGAAAACGCGTAACTGTTTCTCGTTGCGACGCACAAGTTTGTAAATTTCGCTAAAAGGTGCCTTTAACCTTCCTCTGCAATAGTGCAAAAGCGTATCGCCCTGTGACCTTACTCCCGGGCTTCGAGACACTTCAAACAGCAAGGTGTCGAGACTTGCGAAAGAAAGGTTACAGCTCAGAAATTCATGTGAGCTGTAAGGTGGGTTAATGATGTCATACTGGCACCAAATTTCACCACAGTTCTGCCCAACGCCAACGTACACGTGTTACACGCTGAGGAGGTCGTCACAACCCTTCTCATCCACACTTCACCCCTTCGTTTGACATCTCTGAGACGGAGGTCAGAACTGCAACGCCCAGCGTTGAAATTACTTGGTTTTCGTACAAGTGGCCGAGGAAACGTGCCGCTCAGAATAAACACACGAAAAGGCCTCAAAGAGTGGCATAAACGCTGTCAATGAAACCACCCCTTCCCCTGGGTCGTCGAATCCCACACAATTCACGGTCGAAAACGACACTTCGCAATCTGACGGGCAGCAGAAAGATGTTCTTGACATCCTTTGACACTGCTGATATCCTCGGACATTTCAACGCGTCTCTGAGGACACTGTGGGACAGCATCCCCATGAATGTAATCTCACCCCTTTGGAGTGTCACACGACCGCAGTTTTTACCGTCATGTGCGGGTTGGAACCACTAGAAACCATTCAAAACCATTCGACGGAATCTGAATGTGATCCTAAGCTGTATAGGCCACTTTTGCTTTTTCAACCATCCTGTTTTCCTCCCTTCTATGGCGGAATCACGCAGGAGTGTAACATTAACATGTTCGTGAATAAAATCACAAAGGATCCCTCTATGACCCCCACTTCGATGACACCCTCGGTGGCATACAAGCAACATTATTAAGCACGTTACGAGTGTATCTGTCAAAAAATTCGACACCGATTCAGCTTGGCGGCTGCTCTAGTACCTGAATGTAGGCAAACTGCACCCAAGGGCGTCGAAGGTGTTGTCTAGCCGTCAGGCGCTAGAGCAGCGGCCAGGCTAATTTGGTGCGGTAATTTCTGACAAGTACATTTGTAACGTGCTCAATAAAGTTTCGTGGATGGCACAGAAGGTCTTGCCACTAGGGGGTGGAGAAGGATGGGGCTTAGTGGTACCCTTTCCCGTTTTATCCACACACACATATTAATGTTGCACTCTGGCATGATTACTCCCCAGGTGGGCGGAAAACAGGAGGGCTGAAAAAGCAAAAGTATCCTTTGCTGTTTCGGATCACGTTCAAATTTCTTCGAATGGTTTTGCAGAGTCCGTAGTGACTCCAGCCTGTACATGACAGTAAAATTTGCAGTCGTGCTGTTCTCCAAAGGTGTGCTATTTCGTTCAGTGGAGAAGCAGGCCCACAAGGTCCGTAGAGAAGGACTGGAATGTTCGAGGGTATCAGCAGTGTCAAATGATGTCAAGAACATCTTGCTGTTGCTCATCACACTGCGAACTGTAGTTTTTGACTGTGAAGTGCGGGGGGATATCAACGCCCCAGGAAATGGCTGGTTTCATAAACGCTCTGAGGCTTCATGTGACGATTCCGAGCGGCGGTGAGTCTGAGATGTAGTTCTCGACCACCTATAACAACGCTGGGCGTCGCGATTCTGATCGCATCACATAGACGAAAAAAGGAGGAGTTAAATGTAAGTAAGAGGGTCTGTGACGACCTTTTCGTAATGTGATACGTCCACTGTAGCATTGGGCAGAATTGTGGTGAAATTTGGTACCCAAGTGACATAACTGACGCACCTTATAGCTCACATGAACTTCTGAGCTGTAGCCTTTTTTTCGTATGTGACGACACGTCGCTGTTGGAAGGATTGCCTCGGTTTTGCACCATTACAGAGAAAGGTTGTAGGCACCACTGAGCGAAGTTTCAAACTTAGTAGTCGTAACGAAAGGCCATTTTGGTGTCTCGAAAAAGTGGTCTGTTAATTCTGTTGAGCAATGTATTCCGTGTGTGTGTCACAATTGAGTTGGAGGTGTAGCAAGTGTAGCAAGTGAAGCAGCGTCCGATGGCGGCAGCCATGCAAAATTCCGCCGGCGATGGTCCGTCTCGTGGGTGGAAGCGATAGGAGGTGAGGAAGAGTTGCAGCGCCTGTTCTCGTGTGTGGGTATTGCAAAGCTTGAATCGTTCCGCTTCTCCGTTGGACTGCAGGTGAAACGGAGCACTTGTTAGGTGACGAATGCCATTCCGTTCACAAAACTGTTCAAAATCACGTGAAGTGAACTGCGGTCCGTCGTCCGTAACAATGATTTCTGTCAAACTTTATATGCAAAATATGGAGGACAACGCCACAGTAGTGTTGCGTGATGCGGTAGAAGCCATAGACACCCCAAATGAAAACTTGCTAAAATAGTCTACTACTATGAGCCAATGAGTGATCCAGTACGGCCCTGCAAAGTCTATGTGCATTCGTTGCCATGGCGGTTGAGTCTTAAACCAAGTGGAGAATATCTGTGACGGAAAGGATTGGTCTTCCGTGCATCCGCGATACTGTGGTGTCTTCTCTTAAATGAGGCCGTCCATCCCCTGTCAAGTACAGTGCTGTCGCTCTAACTGTTTACTGCAAACAATCGCAACGCATCCTTTTGCAATACGTTGGGAATAACCATCTGCGATTGTCCACTGTCATTTTGAACTAGAATCACACCCTGTTGAACTGAAATGTATGCCAACGGCCAAAATATCGGCTTACAGCTGATTTCTCTAAACTGTTCAATGAATGAGGCCAAGACGTGCGAATGTAATGCAACAAAAGTTGAGGTCTGGGTCAGCTTTCGTGGCCTGTGCAATTTTTCTACGGTGCAAGGGAAAAAGATTCCAACAATTCAGAGTCCTGATTGTCGATTTGACAACAAGATGCAGCAGATGCATCAAAATCAGAGTCTGCACCAATCGGAAGGCTAGATAGGGCGTCCGCGTTGCCATGCTCTGCCGCAGATCTGTACACAATTTCATACTGATACTGCGAAAGCAACAAAGCCCAACATTGCAATTTCTGAGTAGTACTTGTAGGAACCGGCTTTGACAGATGAAACAAAGACTGCAAAGGCTTGTGACCTGTCACTGAATAGAACTTGCGACCATACAAATAGTGACGGATCTTTTTCACACTACACAAAATAGCGGGAGCCTCTTTTTTAATTTCAACATAATTGCATTAAGTTTCAGTTAACAACTTTGTGGCAAAGGTAATGGGCCTGTCTTATGCACCAATTCTCTGCGTAAATACAGCGCTGATTCCATAGGAAGAAGTGTCGACTTGCAAAACTACTGGCTTGACAGTGTCAGAATGCACTAAGCATCTGCTCGGTACAAACCGAATGTATTATGTCATCTTGCCTAGTACTGACTGCAGTTCAAATATATTGCTAGGAACAGGTAGGTCACGGATGGCAAGCAAATGAGACTGGAGGGGGTGACCGTTTATTTCATGACCTAAATACTGTAGTCCAGTTTTAAAAAAAGTCACACTTTTCAAAATGACTCTTGAGCCTGGCTTCTGACAACACTCGGAAAAGAGAACTCAAGTTGGCAATGTGTTCCTCTGGTGTACGCCCTCAGATGTCAATATCATCGAGGGAGTTTGAACAAAATGGCACTTTTGCAGTCAGTTGTTCCAAGTAATGTTGAAAAATGGCGGGTGCGGAAGCATTTCCAAAGAGCAAACGCACATACTTGAATAGTCCTAAACGTGTATTTACAACAAACACTTTCTGTGATGCTTCATCCAACGGAATTTGCAAATAGGCATCACGTAAATCTATCTTTGAAAAGTAACGTCCTGGACCAAGCCTGTCGATGAGTTCCTCGGGGCGAGGTAACGAATAAGTGTCAACTACTGTCCGTGGGTTGACTGTAGACTTGAAGTCAACACAAATGAGAATGCAACCAGATGGATTAGGCAACAAAACGAGAGGACTTGCCCAGTGACTAGCTTGAATGGGAGCAATGACACCATTATCTTGGAATTCACTGGCTTTTTTATCTTTTAAAGTAGTTGGAACGTGGCAGGCCCGGAGAAACTTAAGCTGTGTATTGTCTTTCAATGTAACGTGCGCTACGAAATTGTTTGCTTTTCCCATTCCTTCGGAAAATGGTTCAGAAAACTCTTTAAGAAAGCTAGCGACATTGTCTTTTGGTGCAAAAGCTTATATGGAAAGTACATTGTCGTGGATGATAAGGCCAGACAAATCAAACGTATCTAAACTGAAAATGTTCTCACTGTCTCTTGATTTCAACAAAGTAAAATTCACTGTCTTAGTGTCACATCTGTAAGTGGCCGCGCGGTTGGAGGCGCCATGTCACTGACTGCGCGGTCCCTCCCGCCGGAGGTTCGAGTCCTGCCTCGGGCATGGGTGCGTATTTTGTTTTTAGCATAAGTTAGATTAAGTCAGATTAAGTAGTGTGTATGTCTAGGGACCCATGACCTCAGCAGTTTGGTCCCTTAGGAATTCACAGACATTTGAACATTCGTAAGTGGCAGGCAAACAACGAGACAACTAGTTTGTTTGAACGTCGTTGCACAGCACTACGGCGAGAAGAAAACACAACCTTAATTTTACTTTCGTCAGGTTTGGAAAATACTGCGTTCACTGCGTGTGCGCGAGCGTGTTTATTCTGGGAGTGGGCAAAATTGGCGTTTCTGTGCCGTTGCAGACCATCTGCTTGGACAAAGCCTTTTTTTCCACACGTGTAACACTTTGCTTTACGTGATGGCCAATTCTGTCCTTTATGACGAGGAAAACATCTAATGCAAGACTTCACTAAGTTCCCAAGTCTCTTTACCTGTCTACTTGGCTGTCCGCGCGACTGTACACGCGATCGTTGTAGTTGCCTGGTAAAACTTGTCGGCTGTTATGGCACGCGAATCATATTGCTCTACGATTTGCAACACTTGAGGAAGTGATGGATCAGAGTACTTCAGTATCCGTTCCCGTATCTACTTTCCAGGACACTGAATGTTATTGCATCCCAATCACTGTCAAAGTTACCATAACTACTATGAAATTTACACCTCCTAGTCATGCCCTTTAATTCTGTGCACCAGTGACGGTACCTCTGTTCCGGCTTTTTCTGAAAGCGAGAAAACTGATGTCTGACTGCAGCCACTTGGACTTGCTGGTCATAGTACTTTGTTAATGCAGCGATTACTTCTTCATAACTGAGTTCGTCGGGAGACGCGAATGGAAACAGTTTTGTATTAACCTGAACACTGGGGACCTTTCAATCGAGAGAAAGTATTGTAGCTTTACAGTACTTTGAAATCGATGAACATCACAACGTTCTTGGAACTGTGTCAGGTGTTCGATCCATTCCTCTTCGGTGTCGTTAAATTGCCGGAACGGTGGCATGGTGGCCGGCAGCACTTGTTAAGCTTGTCGGTTTGTGGGTTGTTGTTGTGTGACCGACGCCCCTTGTGCAGCAAGTAGTTGCTGTACCGCCGTTAGTAGGGCAGCAAATTGTTGGTTCTGAAACTGAAAAGCTTGTATTAGATCCGTCACAATGGCCGTCTGCGGCAGAGGCGCGTGGGCAGGGGTTGGAGGCGGCGGGGTAACCACGGTTTACACAAATACGTTATTGTAAAATGCTATGGCTCTGAGCACTATGGGACTTAACTTCTGAGGTTATATAACATCCACGATATATATATTTTTTTACTATGAGTGGAATATGAACGTGTGGATAATATTCATTCAATTATGTAATTATTTCTTAAAAAAATGATAATTATGTAAAACAGAGACAATATTTGTCTCACATTCTTTATTAATCTATGTCATTCTTTTGTTTGTTTTGTACCCTTTTTTCGTCTTCTTCTGATGTACATCGCCGACGCAAGACGCGAATCGATTTGAGGTCTGTTAAATGAAAAACATTTAATGTAAAATTATTGTACTTTTATGTTCATTTGCTGGTAAAAACAAATAAAGCCAAATGCGTTAAAACTATTTATGATTAATTATTGAAAATTCACTTCCTCTTTAATTAAAAGAGGAAGTGAATTAATAATTTTGTATTAATTGTTTTATCATAGCTGCAAGAAGCGCAGCCATTGTTAGTCGCGATTATATAGTAACTTCGTCTGTACTTTTAGTTCAAAATAGCATGGGTTTGTGTTAAACTAATTTTCAAAACAATTTAATAATTTTTATTATTGGTGGCATCAATTTAAATGATTTAAATGATTTATTGGGAAAAGGAAAATCTTAATTAAAAAAGAAATCCTCTATCTTTTGTTAGCCGCCATCTTAACTTTTATTACAGCGGCAAATTTAAATTACTTGAAACTGCAAACTTTCAATATTCCGATGTGTAAGAAATAAATGTGCACCGGTGGTACTGAACTCTATTTATAAAAGAAAAAATTAATCGAAGTAGGCTGCATTTTCTAAGAACAGTGCTGATGGTATTTATTGTTGAACAAGATTTCATTGCTGATGTATGTGGTCAAAATTAAACTACGCACGAATCACGGAGAAAAATATTTCTGGTAGCATGTCAGTGTTGTGTGCGGGTGGTATTCTGTGGTTCCTTTTCATGATCAATTTGCTAAAAATAATTAAACCCATCGAAGACATAAAAAGAATTATAAAAGTTCTGATGTATGATCTGTAATTTTAGTGATATGAACACAGCTTACAGTCAACATTATTACACTGTGTCAGGTGGAATTCTTGTGCAATTTGAACAAAATAATTATCCGGGAGAAGTTGCAGTTTGAATAACGCATTATACATGTGTATAATATTGTCAGTGTCATTTACAAAATCAAATCAATGCAACTGCTAAAAAAAAACAGAGTGAATTTAAACCGCAGAATACCATAGAGTATCGTATCATCCATAGTCATTGCACTTGTCGATGTTGTTGATACACAAAATCCGCCACAGTCATCAGTCCAAAATGCAAGTAAAGCCTTTGAAAAGAGAAATCTGGTTAGTTCTGCGGCTGCCCTCTTGGAATACATTCAAGATCACAACAAGAAATTAGCAATGAGAAATGAGCACCCCTGCAAGCCAAAACATAGGAGGAACAAGCAAAATCTTTACTGAATTATGCTCGTCAAATCATTCAAATGGCTCTGAGCACTATGGGACTTAACGGCTGAGGTCATCAGTCCCCCAGAACTTAGAACTACTTAAGCCTAACTAACCTAAGGACATCACACACATCCATGCCCGAGGCAGGATTCGAACCTGCGACTGTAGCGCCTAGGGCCGCTCGGCCACTCCGGCCGGTGAATTATACTCGTCGCTTGTTTTTGTATCGTCTCGTTGTCACTGTAGGCTTGTACCATGAGAAACATGGAGAGGATGTTGATGCCTGGTATCCTCTTTCTATGACACAACTGCACTCATGTATTAACAGCGTTCATTATTCGCAGGTATAAGAAAGCTACTTAAGCTAGTTGTTGTGGTACAAGCTCTACCGTAATGGTCCACGCTAGCCTGGTGAAGTACAAGCCCCACTATGTACACTAATCTGGCTGCTACGTGGTGCGTGAGACTGACTGCGTCTGCTACTCCCACTGGGCTGTGACTGATGACTCGACTCGGTGACTCACTGGATAACTGAGTGGGCCATCTGGTCCGTGGCGGCGATCTAAATACTGGCGGTCGAGAGGGCGTTGTTGGCCCGTTTCTTGCTAGTCTGTCTTTGGCCTCTCTCCTGATAGGCTTGGTTGCTCCAGTGTCTATTATTGATCTTCTCGCAACCTCTTTAACACCAGAGTGCTGGTGCCAGCTTAAACCAGGACAATGAGGAACTTTGACAAAGGCCAGATTATTATTATGCAGAGCCTGTGAAGAGTATCTCAGAAATGGGGAAGCTCGTCGAAGGTGCCCTTTGATAGTAGTTGAAGACACACTGATAGCTGTGAATCACCTACATCCCTTGATGCTTGATGACTGAGTATCTACTGAAAGATATAGTAGGACATTAAACTACCACTACATGCTAGATAGTTGGATATCCACAGCCCTTCACAGAACGGGGGTTCAGAGGATCGTCTGCTCTGTAAAGTAGGATAGATGGTGATCTGTGGCGTCTCTGCTGGAAGAGCACAATGGTGGTGCTCGCAGATGTGTTTTGGGGCACACCGTTCATTGTACATTGTTGAACAAGGAACTCCACATTAGACCAGCCCTATATATTTACATGTTGTTTCAATGACATCATTGCAGTCGGCACGAGACCATGGGGATTCGCCCATCGATCAATGGAAACCTGTCGGCTCTGCGGGTGAATCACATTTTTGCTACACTTGGTTACGGTCGTCTCCACAAACGCCAACATCGACGTCAATGGCGGCTTGGAACGTGCAGCGCGTCACGGACGCAGGCTGAGGGGAGCAGTATTATGCTATGGGAGATATTCTCCTGAGCTTGCATGAGACCTGTGGTAGTAGTCTAAGATACGCTGACAGTTGCAAACCACCTACATCCCTTCATCCCTGATGCCCTCCCAGACAGTGGTGTCATCTTCCAGCAATGCAATTGTCCGTGTCTCTGTTAAAGAACTACGCTACTGAGGTATTATAATGAACTCATGGTGACTTCTCGGCGACCAAATTTGCCTGATGTAAATACAATGTAACCCATCTAGCCCGTTATCAGGTGCCTTCACAGCGTATGCACATTAGCGGCCCGTTACTTACGCAAATTACATGACCCGTGTGTAGACATCTAATGTCACATACCTCCACAAGCCAACCAACAAACTGTCGGCTCCCTGATACATAGAATCAGTGATGTATTTCATTCCAAAGCAGGAGAAATAAGTTATTATGCAGGTGGTCAATATGTTTTCGCTCATCAGTTTATAAACCGGCTTCTACCTTCTCATTACATAAACGACACTCAGTTAAACTGTGACTAACTATAATCAGCACGCCACTTGAATCACAAACGATCCGTTCTGAGAAGGAAGCCATGTGTCAGGAGGATGTGCCCCATTTCAAGACGTGTTAAGCAGACTTCATCATTTCTGAGTGTCCACCCCTGGTAGCTGAGTGTTCAGCGCGACGGAATGTCATACCTAACTGCCTGGGTTCGATTCCCGGCTGGGTCGGAGATTATATTCGCTCAGGGACTGGGTGTTGTGTTGTCCTTATCATCATCATTTCATCCTCATCGACACGCCAAGTCACCGAAGTGACTTCAACTCGAAAGACTTGCACCAGGCGACCGGTCTACCCTACATCTACATCTACATCTACATTTATACTCCGCAAGCCACCCAATGGTGTGTGGTGGAGGGCACTTTACGTGCCACTGTCATTACCTCCCTTTCCTGTTCCAGTCGCGTATGGTTCGCGGGAAGAACGACTGTCTGAAAGCCTCCGTGCGCGCTCTAATCTCTCTAATTTTACATTCGTGATCTCCTCGGGAGGTATAAGTAGGGGGAAGCAATATATTCGATACCTCACCCAGAAACGCACCCTCTCGAAACCTGGCGAGCAATCTACACCGTGATGCAGAGCGCCTCTCTTGCAGAGTCTGCCAATTGAGTTTATTAAACATCTCCGTAACGCTATCACGGTTACCAAATAACCCTGTGACGAAACACGCCGCTCTTCTTTGGATCTTCTCTATCTCCTCCGTCAAACCGATCTGGTACGGATCCCACACTGATGAGAAATACTCAAGTATAGGTCGAACGAATGTTTTGTAAGCCACCTCCTTTGTTGATGGACTACATTTTCTAAGCACTCTCCCAATGAATCTCAACCTGGTACCCGCCTTACCAACAATTAATTTTATATGATCATTCCACTTCAAATCGTTCCGCACGCATACTCCCAGATATTTTACAGAAGTAACTGCTACCAGTGTTTGTTCCGCTATCATATAATCATACAATAAAGGATCCTTCTTTCTATGTATTCGCAATACATTACATTTGTCTATGTTAAGGGACAGTTGCCACTCCCTGCACCAAGTGCCTATCCGCTGCAGATCTTCCTGCATTTCACTACAATTTTCTAATGCTGCAACTTCTCTGTATACTACAGCATCATCCGCGAAAAGCCGCATGGAACTTCCGACACTATCTACTAGGTCATTTATATATATTGTGAAAAGCAATGGTCCCATAACACTCCCCTGTGGCACGCCAGAGGTTACTTTAACGTCTGTAGACGTCTCTCCATTGATAACAACATGCTGTGTTCTGTTTGCTAAAAACTCTTCAATCCAGCCACACAGCTGGTCTGATATTCCGTAGGCTCTTACTTTGTTTATCAGGCGTCAGTGCGGAACTGTATCGAACGCCTTCCGGAAGTCAAGAAAAATAGCATCTACCTGGGAGCCTGTATCTAATATTTTCTGGGTCTCATGAACAAATAAAGCGATTTGGGTATCACACGATCGCTGTTTCCGGAATCCATGTTGATTCCTACATAGTAGATTCTGGGTTTCCAAAAACGACATGATACTCGAGCAAAAAACATGTTCTAAAATTCTACAACAGATCGACGTCAGAGATACAGGTCTATAGTTTTGCGCATCTGCTCGACGACCCTTCTTGAAGACTGGGACTACCTGTGCTCTTTTCCAATCATTTGGAACCCTCCGTTCCTCTAGAGACTTGCGGTACACGGCTGTTAGAAGGGGGGCAAGTTCTTTCGCGTACTCTGTGTAGAATCGAATTGGTATCCCGTCAGGTCCAGTGGACTTTCCTCTATTGAGTGATTCCAGTTGCTTTTCTATTCCTTGGACACTTATTTCGATGTCAGCCATTTTTTCGTTTGTGCGAGGATTTAGAGAAGGAACTGCAGTGCGGTCTTCCTCTGTGAAACAGCTTTGGAAAAAGGTGTTTAGTATTTCAGCTTTACGCGTGTCATCCTCTGTTTCAATGCCATCATCATCCTGGAGTGTCTGGATATGCTGTTTCGAGCCACTTACTGATTTAACGTAAGACCAGAACTTCCTAGGATTTTCTGTCAAGTCGGTACATAGAATTTTACTTTCGAATTCACTGAACGCTTCACGCATAGCCCTCCTTACGCTAGCTTTGACATCGTTTAGCTTCTGTTTGTCTGAGAGGTTTTGGCTGCGTTTAGACTTGGAGTGAAGCTCTCTTTGCTTTCGCAGTAGTTTCCTAACTTTGTTGTTGTACCACGGTGGGTTTTTCCCGTCCCTCACAGTTTTACTCGGCACTTACCTGTCTAAAACGCATTTTACGATTGCCTTGAACTTTTTCCATAAACACTCAACATTGTCAGTGTCGGAACAGAAATTTTCGTTTTGATCTGTTAGGTAGTCTGAAATCTGCCTTCTATTACTCTTGCTAAACAGATAAACCTTCCTCCCTTTTTTTATATTCCTATTAACCTCCATATTCAGGGATGCTGCAACGGCCTTATGATCACTGATTCCCTGTTCTGCACTTAATGAGTCGAAAAGTTCGGGTCTGTTTGTAATCAGTAGGTCCAAGATGTTATCTCCACGAGTCGGTTCTCTGTTTAATTGCTCGAGGTAATTTTCGGATAGTGCACTCAGTATAATGTCACTCGATGCTCTGTCCCTACCACCCGTCCTAAACATCTGAGTGTCCCAGTCTATATCTGGTAAATTGAAATCTCCACCTAAGACTATAACATGCTGAGAAAATTTATGTGAAATGTATTCCAAATTTTCTCTCAGTTGTTCTGCCACTAATGCTGCTGAGTCGGGAGGTCGGTAAAAGGAGCCAATTATTAACCTAGCTCGGTTGTTGAGTGTAACCTCCACCCATAATAATTCACAGGAACTATCCACTTCTACTTCACTACAGGATAAACTACTACTAACAGCGACGAACACTCCACCACCGGTTGCATGCAATCTATCCTTTCTAAACACCGTCTGTACCTTTGTAAAAATTTCGGCAGAATTTATCTCTGGCTTAAGCCAGCTTTCTGTATCTATAACGATTTCAGCTTCGGTGCTTTCTATCAGCGCTTGAAGGTCTGGTACTTTACCAACGCAGCTTCGACAGTTCACAATTACAATACCGATTGCTGCTTGGTCCCCGCATGTCCTGACTTTGCCCCGCACCTGTTGAGGCTGTTGCCCTTTCTGTACTTGCCCAAGGCCATCTAACCTAAAAACCGCCCAGCCCACGCCACACAACCCCTGCTACCCGTGTAGCCGCTTGTTGCGTGTAGTGGACTCCTGACCTATCCAGCGGAACCCGAAACCCCACCACCCTATGGCGCAAGTCGAGGAATCTGCAGCCCACACGGTCGCAGAACCGTCTCAGCCTCTGATTCAGACCCTCCACTCGGCTCTGTACCAAAAGTCCGCAGTCACTCCTGTCGACAATGCTGCAGATGGTGAGCTCTGCTTTCATCCCGCTAGCGAGACGGGCAGTCTTCACCAAATCAGATAGCCGCCGGAAGCCAGAGAGGATTTCCTCCGATCCATAGCGACACACATCATTGGTGCCGACATGAGCGACCACCTGCAGATGGGTGCACCCTGTACCCTTCATGGCATCCCGAAGGACCCTTTCCACATCTGGAATGACTCCCCCCGGTATGCACACGGAATGCACATTGGTTTTCTTCCCCTCTCTTGCTGCCATTTCCCTAAGGGGCCCCATTACGCGCCTGTCGTTGGAGCTCCCAACTACCAGTAAGCCCACCCTCTGCGACCGCCCGGATCTTGCAGACTGAGAGGCAACCTCTGGAACAGGACAAGCAGCCATGTCAGGCCGAAGATCAGTATCAGCCTGAGACAGAGCCTGAAACCGGTTCGTCAGACAAACTGGAGAGGCCTTGTAACTAACCACGTTACTACGGGTTACTCCTTATTATTAGGAATGGAAATACTTATTGCTTATGAAATCAACGTGAGAAGAATAGGTTCGCCACCGACTCAAACCATACAACTAATCAAAGATTTGGTCGAGTCGGAAAATAAATTAATTTGATCACAGACCAAAAACTCACAAAAAATGCATACGTTGTGAGGTCGCTCACAGCGGATACGATGTAATTAATAGTATTGCCCGTGCGCTGTTAACGACAATCAACAAATAAAATAGAAAATGCATGAACACTGCATAAGATCAGCTCCCAGCAACACACCTGAAAATATGACTTAATCTAAAGCATTTGTTATAAAATACAAGAGGAGACTAATCACTGGACCTGTGCATAAGGAAACGCATTGGATGTGCTAATGGGAAAACTACGAGGTGAGTGGCTTAGGCGCAAAAACGTAATCTCGGAACACAAGAGAAAATTGTAGGTTAAATCATTTATTCCTAAACTAAGGATGTGAGGCATGTACACGATTCCTGATTACACGTGGTTTGTGGAGGCACAATTTCTAGGTATAGTGCAAATTCCAACAATATCACATCATACAATCATGTTAACATTTTCTAAAACAAACATGCGATCGGACAGTTAGTGATGCCGGTAGCCCAACAACTATAATGTTCTACCACGTGGTTGGCTCCCCACGGACGAAAGACACGGGAAGTAAGGAAAATTTACGAGAAGGCAAGGCTCTAAATATTTAGAAAGGTGAAAGTTTATACAGGCACAGCTGAAGGCAAACAGACATTCATACAGAAGCGAGTGCTCACTTCTTATCGACACCTTTGTGTGGCGCTCTTCCGGCGGATCCAAGTCTGCTACAGAAATTTGCTAAAAGTAAAATCTGCCAAAGTTTTGCATTCCTTGCTGCGACAAGGCAAAGCAATCTTCCAGATTTGAAAAGCGAGACCAAAGGCTAACAGCTCTCCCCTCGCCAAGTAACAACGCGCCACGCGGTCAGTCTAACTCACCCTTCTTCGACTGGAGCACAGCTGTGGACGCTTCCCGTACCGGCGGCAGACTGCCTCCCGCTTCTCCAGCCTCTTCCACGCTCCGCATGGACCGGAAAATCCCAAGATGCCATTTCCGCCACCAACCTAACGCAGGTGGATTTCTCACAAGTAGCGGAAACCTCTTTGCCGACTTGACCACTACGAGAGTTGGCTATTCTGTGCAACTGCTGTTGAATCTGTACGACTATCGCAGACTTTCTGCAGCAGACTACGCCACCGTCTAGCAACGTGACACACAACCACATTCATTCAATCACACTACGATGAGAGTAAAGAGAATAGAGAAACAAGGAAAAGAAAGAGAAATGGTAATGAAAATGGGTTACCGGACTAATGAAAGGTGGCTACAGGACCCTTTCATCACCCCAAACGTCCCGGAGCAGACTGTGCCGCGAATTTTCTCGCCATGCTAGGAGATTCGCCAACAGTCTTCAAAACAAACATACCCTAACGAGCAACAATTGCAACAGGCAAACAGCAGCACAAAAGAATTGATTGATCTCTTAGATCCAAATGAGTTTTATCTGACCTTAGTCAATAATTGTGACCTCATGCGGGCCGCAAGGCTAACAAAACAAATTAAATTAAGTGTGATACTGTACGCTAACATCATGTCATCTGACCTACAACGACAACAAACATGAGATATTATCTTAAAATTGCTTAAACCTATTATCAAAAGTTAACATAGAGACATAGATGAACAGGTACACAAAATATATACATATATAAACAAATTCAATGTTGCAAAATCATTATCACGAACCAAAGCAGTATCAGCTGGTGCTGACATAAATAAAAGCATGTAAGTGAAAATGCAAAATACAATTTTCACAACAAATTCAGTGATACAAAATCATTAATGAACCCAATGGAATGACAGCTGGTAAATAACCACCTATGGAAAATAAGACATGAGTACAAAAACACACACAGAAACCAGCTCGTTGACACGCTGTCATTTTGCAGTTTCGTCACATGGTATTTCTCACAAGTAGCGGAAACCTCTTTGCCGACTTGACCACTACGAGAGTTGGCTATTCTGTGCAACTGCTGCTGAATCTGTACGACTATCGCTGACTTTCTGCAGCAGACTACGCCACCGTCTAGCAATGTGACACACAACCACATTCCTTCAATCACACTACTATGAGAGTAAAGAGAATAGAGAAACAAGGAAAAGAAAGAGAAATGGTAATGAAAATGGGCTACCGGACTAATGAAAGGTGGCTACAGGACCCTTTCAGCCTTCCGTTCGGCCCTCCGGAATGTATTTCGCCCCCTGCCACACCTTGAGACGACCTCCCACTCTACCACAGGTGAGGGATCAGCCTCAATGCGGGTAGTATCCCGGGCAACCACAGTCGTAGTCCGATCGGGGGATGCGTGGGACGAGCTGGCCGTCCCCGACAAACCCCCATCCGGACCCCCACAGTGATGCCCATTGGCAACAGCCTCAAGCTGTGTGACCGAAGGCAACACTGCCTGAAGCTGGGAGCGAAGGGATGCCAACTCAGCCTGCATCCGAACGCAGCAGTTGCAGTCCCTATCCACGCTAAAAAACTGTTTTGCAAAGAACGTATGAACTAATCTACAGAGAGCGCAAACAAATCGACAAAATTTAAACGGTTATTAAAATACAAGATTGCCTAGTAAATGACACTGCTCGGCGGCGGAAGGAGACTACGCGAATTTACATTATTCAGGTACTAAAACGCGATGCTACAACTCTCAAATACTATAATACGCCCGAAATTTATTAATTAAACAATGCAAGTGCCAAAAACACGCAAAGAAATTAAGAATTAAACTATGTAACAAATGAGTGAGCTAGGAGTATACGACTTGCTGCTGCAGCTGCTTATCCAACACCGGCAGGGAGCACACTGACTGTGACCAACCGACACTGGCCGTTCAAAACAAAAACAGAAGACAAACGACTACGCGAATTTACACTATTCAGGTACTAAAACGCGATGCTATAACTCTCAAATACTGTAATACGCCCGAAATGTATGAATTAAACAATGCAAGTATCAAAAACACGCAAAGAAATTAAGAATTGAACTATGTAACAAATGAGTGAGCTAGGAGTATACGACTTGCTGCTGCAGCTGGTTATCCAACGGGAGGTCCTAGCCACACGGCATTTCCATCATTTCTGAGTGGCTGGATTGAGGGGCTTCTCGGCCTTAAAGTTCCTTTTGTTCATCACAGTTTGCTGGTCATCATGTTCAACCACTCTGCCTCCCAAAGAAGTATGATGGGCCTCCTCTGCAAAGAAATCACGACACGTAGAGGGTTAGGGCAGTGGATTACGTGCGGAAGAATACATGCCCCTTCGCTGCGGTGTGGGTTAAGTCATTCTCGCGAATCCTCACGTGTCCTGGTCCGCAGCGGAATGGAGCCTCCCTTAATAGTTTAATGCGGTGACTCGATATAGCTGTTAGGAATCCCTATCTTTTCCCTGCCTTTTGAACTGGAATATTCATCCTGTATATTCTGGACGGTTTTACCTGCTGGGTGCAAATATAGGATGGTGTGCAGAGGACTAATATAATCAGAGCACATAAATAATTTAAAACCATGGTTGTATTACATCTGATCCACAGTTAACGAATCGCATAACGTTCAGTGTCAAATACAGTAAACTGTTGGGAAGGCGGATACTGAAGACATGAGCGGGGGAAACCATAGAGCAGCTAGTATCCCAAGCGACTGGAAGAGAACATAGATGACTCCTGTGTATAAGCAGCCTAAAAGAACGGACCCACAAAATAGATCAATATCCTTAACATTCTAAAAAAAATATTCTGCTTTCGAATACAATAAATTTCGTAAAGACCGTAAGGTTCATGTCCACGAATCAGCATGCTTTGGAAAGCATTGGTCGAGTGGAATTCAGTTGCCCCTTTTCTCTCTTGATATATTACGAAGTGGGGAAGAAGGGCAACAGGTAAATTCCATATTCCTGGATTTTCGAAAAGCATTTGACACGGTACCCCGCTGCGGATTGTTAATGAAGGTATGTGTATATTGGATAGGTTCCCAGATATGTGAGTGGCTCGAAGCCTTTCTAAGTAACAAACTCCAGTACGTTGTTCTTGACGGCGAGTGTTCATCAGAATCGGTAGGAGTGCCCTAGGGAATTGTAATAGGACTGCTGTTATTTTCTATATAAATAAACGAGGTTCAAAAAAATCGTTCAAATGGCTCTAAGCACTATGAGACTTAACATCAGTCCCCTAAACTTAGAACTACTTAAACCTAACTAACCTAAGGACATCACACACATCCATGCCCGAGGCAAGATTCGAACGTGCGACCGTAGAGGTCGCGCGGTTCCAGACTGAAGCGCCTAGAACCGCTTTTTTATATATATATATATATATATATATATATATATATATATATATATATATAAACCTTTATTAAAAAAACAATAAGTTATACATATATGAAGTTATTTAAACAAAACGGTTTGATCGTTTCAATTGCGCTGACGTTAAGGAAAGACAACAGAAGATTGTGTTACTGACTAAATCACCAGAAAGAATCAAATTAAACATAAATACTTGAGAATGGCGGAAAGGAGATATATAATAAAGTTGACTAGCCTTCCAACTACACTTTCTGGAGATTAATTGAATCTAAGTATCTGTAGTGATCAGATCTATATAATCAGTCTTTCACTGCAAAGATGAACAGGGCAATGTGCCAGCCATTGAATATTACATTTATCAGATAGAATCTTATCGTTTTAACCAATCGATAAGGACATTTCTATAAAAACTGTATATTTCCCAATTTATAGCATAAGCTAATAATGCACCTTTAATGTTTTGTGTTTGGCACTATTAGACACACAATCTCAATGTCACATAAGTTCTGTACATTAGCTTATAAATTTCAAAAAAGTACTCTCTGAAGTAGAAAAATCACACATCATAAATATACTGTAAAATCTTAAATAGTATCCTTAATGTAACTACAATATATCACTGTCAACACAGTCTTCTTTCTTATATTAACCAATGCCCATTCTTTCAAATACAATTTTTAGCTTATTACCGAACTTTTTCTTGTGATTCGAATACCTTCTAATTTTGTGGAACTCACACAGCATGTGTACCTTGAACTCTATGATGCTATCGGATCCTAATTTGTTAAGGACGTAGTTAACAAAATTTCCCAGCAACCAGTACACAGCGTTATTTTTTGCTTCTGGGAAATAGCGTGCTTCAGGCCTGTGTATCAATGACAGCGATATATACTCAGGGGATGTTCTTGTAATCAGAGCTATTTGCTCCCGGATCCACTTCCAACTATTCATGTGACCACTGCAAGTATATCTATGAATTACTGTGTCAACTAGATGACATTGTTGACATAAATTTGTTTCACAGAGTGCGACTGCGTGCAGTCTTTCATTGGTGCTAACTATGTTGTTAACTGTCTTGTAACATGACGTTTTTATATTATACGTGAGCACATTAGAACTAATGTTTTTCCAAATCTCAGTCCACTCAATGTTTGGGAACTGTCATTCTATTTTGTTTCTTCCTTCGCTTTTCTTTCGTTCCCGCATTATGGCTCTCAATATTAAGTGTCGGGACTGCCTGAGTTCGACACTGACATAACTAAACTCAACATAGAAAATCCTCACGTGCTGTAAGCGACTGTTGGTATTCTGCACGTCAATCGGGGGAAGCAGGCTTGGAGGTTTAATGATCTCGAAAAGTTGGCTGGTTATGTTTTCTCGCGAGTTTGTTATTAAATTAACTTGCCATTTGATAAAAAGAGCAGAGGCTTTATCCGTTATATCAGTTAATCCTAGTACACCATTTTTAGGATCTAAAGTGACTACTTTAGCAGGTACTCTGAACACTTCGCCTCTCCACAAAAATTTTGCGATTTTGGACATTATTCTCCTCGCTATCATTCTCGGTATTGGAAACAACTGGGCAGTATAATAATCCTTAGCAAGGATGCATGAGTTGATATACTGTGTTCTTTGAACTTGGTTCATATATCGGGTTAAATTCTCTACAATGGCTCCTTGCACTTTATCTGCTGCAACTTTCCAATTTAAAGCCGTCATTTTCATAGGGCATGCTGTCAGGGTGATCCCAAGTGTTTTATGTTGTCGGACTAATTTTGCCCACTCGACGTTGATATTATCAAAACCTCTGTGATTTAACATCTTACTTTTTTTCCGTTTGCATTGGCTCCAGATGCTCTACAGTACGAATCAATCACTGTTACTAGCGTGGTTACCTCGTCATTATTCCTTATAATGACCCCTATATCGTCAGCATATGCTCTTATAACTGTTTTATTTCCTGATAATGTTAAGCCTTTTAATGTAGCATGGACATGTCGGAGGAAAGGTTCCAGCGAAATTGCGAAGAGCGACATGGACAGAGGACTTCCTTGAGGAACACCTCGTTGTATTTGCATTGGCCTGGATTGTTGACAATTCACCACTATTTTAGCATTTATTCCAGCTGCTATGTTCTTAATCAACTGTACAACCCTATCGTTGAAACCTATTTTCTTCAGTGTCTGTAGAAGATACTCATGGTTTACTACATCGAAAGCGTTATAAAAATCTATAAACAATAAAGCACACTTTATGTTTGTTACAGAAGTTATTGCAATGATATCCCTGAATTCCGCTAGATATTGAAAAATGGTTTTGCCTTGCGCACAGTTCTGATGTTGACTAATAATTTTATCTGTAAGGCATGAAATTCTCTTGTTTATTATTGTAGCTATTAATTTATAATCAGAATTCAGCAGTGAAATTGGACGAAAATTATTTAAATCTTTGTTTCCATTCTTTTTTGGCACCAGAGTAATTTTACTCTCCTTAAACTCAGCCGGAATCATTTTATCCTGAATAACCTCATTTACAATGTCCGTGATTTTCGCACCTACTATTGACCAGTAACGGATGTAAAACTCTGCTGGCAGACCATCCGGTCCTGGAGATTTTTTTAGTGGTGAGGCGCACAGAGTCTCATACACGTCTTCTTCACTGACAACCCCGAGTAAATTTTCATTGTCATCTTCTGTCAGCTGTGGGGCTAGGATGTCAAGGAATTCTTCCAAGGAAGCATCACTACTTTGATGTACAGAATATAGCTCGCAATAATAGCGATTAATCTCGTCCATGATATCCTGCTGGGTTCTGAGAATCGTGCCGTGTTTTGTTCGAATTTCTTCAATAAAAGTCCTTCTCCCATTTTTCGTATGCTTCACTAAATGATGTAGGGAAGCAGTTTCATCTGCTGACACCGAATTTGCCTTCGATTTTATTTTCAACCCTTCCATTTGAGTTCTCTTGATATTAAGTAACTTGGCTTTGACTTTTTTAATGTCTACTATCCGAAGTGAGGAACCTGCTGAGACTTGATCATATAGATCTCTCAAAACGGAATAGTAAGACTCTATAGTGCACTTCATTTCCCTTGCGCTCTGGGCACTTTCCTCAACTTTGCCATTTTAACCCACCAGCCAATAGCAGTGGCATATCTACTACTAGCTCGCAGGCATATTGCCCATGTTTCTTTAATCAGATCTTCTAAATCATGATCTACTAACAAGGAAGTGTTCAAATTCCACTGATTCTTGAATCGGCGAACCGGCTGTCTTGTTAGATTTATGCAAGCTAAGACACTCGAATGGTCTGAAAAGTACGTAGGAATGGTTTCTACTTTTGTCACGGAAGTTACAAGATTTTTAGAAATATATAGTCTATCAATCCTGCTACGTGATGTTTTCGTGACATAGGTGAACTCAACAGTGGAGGGGTATTTGATTTCCCATATATCCGTTAATGCTAAACCAGTAACTAATTGTTTTAGTTCACTTGAGAAATTAAAATTAGGTAACTGATCTTTTCGATTTAAAACACAATTAAAATCACCTCCAAGTAATAACTGTCTTGGCGATTTCCTTAACAAGTATATCAAGTCATCTTTGAAGAAACGTGCCCTGTCAGCTCGATGAGAACTTCCTGAAGGGATAGTCACATCATAGATATTTAGTCCTATTCCCCTTCCGGATTCCAGTCGTTCCACCTCGCTTACTGTAATCCCTTCCCTCCCCAAAATAGCTGTTCCAACACTTGTTTCGGGAGACACATTTATGTAACTGACAAAACCGGGAATTACCAAATCCGAAATTAGAACTTCTTGTAACAGGGCAATATCAGTCGCGGATTCGTACAAACATTCCTTAAGGGCCGATAATTTCAAACCGGTCGTGATTTTATTTATGTTTATAGTGGTGACAGAATAAGATTGCGTCATTGTGCTGTCACTATGTAGTTGTTTTGTTGAACTAATTTAGTTTATTGTGGTTCAGTTAAGCTGTAACAGTTTTCTCGGAAGGCTGAACATGGAATAACACTTCACTCAGTTTATTAGTTACTGTCCCGCTTTTTTCTACTTCTGATGTTTTCTCTTGTACCTCAAGCAGACTGATTTCCTGGTAAACTTTCTGATTTTTCCTCCAGTGATTCGTGTACAACCGTTTCGGACTGAACATTCTTTGGGCTTGGGTCGCCCCTACCGGATTTTCCCTTCCCTTGGTTACGAGCTACATTCTCATTTGGTTGCGTCGGTATTTTACTTCGCGGCTTATCTGGAGCAGCAGCAGACGCTTTAGCAATTTCGGTTGCCGGCGCCTGCCCTGAGGTGTTGGCCGTTTGGCCAACACTTCCTCGTTCTTTATTAATTTCACTCACTTCCTGATCGAGGTAAACAAATGGAGACTGCAGTTTTGCAACCTCTCCCTGAATTTGTTTATTAACAGATAGATTCTGATCTTTGCAATCGGCTACAGCACCTGTTGTTTCTTGCAAATTAATGCTGCTTACACCCCCTTCATTTTCTGGTACCGTATGTGTATTATCTTTCTGTTCATTAGTTTCCATTCGCATTTTGCCTTCAGGTTCCTCTGCCTTCTCATCGCACTGTTTTTGCTTGCGAAGTGAGGGAGTGGGACAAGACAGGACGTCCTGTGAACAACTATCAGTTATCTCCAGAGGTCGTTTTTTCGGTTGCGTTTCAGTTTCACGAGTAGTGGCAACAGTGTTTCCTTTTGTTGTTAGCGGGGGAAATTGACTGTTATCGTGAAGGGAGACATCAGCTTGGCCCGCTGCGTTAACATTCTCAACCAGTTGTTCCGGGCTATTCTTTGGTAACAGATCATTTAAGGTAAGCTTCTGACGCTGTATCAAATTACTTTTAAGAACAACAGTTCGCCGCGGACATTCCTATCTGAAGTGGCCGGTTTCGTTACATATATGACATGTAGCTTCCTGACCTGTATAAACAATTTGTGCCTTATACCCACAAACTGTTATGTGAGACGGAATATTCGCCTTAACGTACATCTCTACACAGCGGACCCCGTTAAAACACTGCAGTTTAAAGCGAGGCGACCATCTTTCATTTGCAATTGATTTAACGTCTCCGTAGTTTGAAAGAGCTTCCTTAATCTTCTCATTTTCAATTTCAATGGGAAGATTCAAGACACGAACGGTTGTGTAATGAATGTCCGCTCTATAGATGGAAACCTTACTTTTATAACCAGTTCTATGCACAAAATCTACTTCATAGCCCCACTTTCGTAACACTTTATCAATAGTCGAAGCACTGATTAACTTGACAAAAACACAGTATTTTTCCTGATCCAGTTGCCAGGTATGTACGGTTTCAGAATTTAGACCAATTACCTGTGTAATCCAGTCATCTATTTCCAGGGATGTCGGCTGAACAGGACGGGATTCCTTGTCAAAAGCAAATACCAGAGCATTCTTCCTGAGGTTTGTAGCCATGGTTAATCCAGCGAAGCAATTTCGGTTAAACAACCGAAATTCCAAGTAACAGCAGCAAGACCAGAAAGAGCGATCAGATCATAAGGAACAGGAACGAACACGGAGATTAACGGACGGACGGCACTCGGCGAAGCACAAGTACAGCGATGTAAACACTGAAGTGCAGCGCAACAGTTAACAGCGGCCACTCGCGAGCGCGGCTGAAACGGAACTGCCGTAGAGGTCGCGCGGTTCCAGACTGAAGCGCCTAGAACCGCTCGGTCACACCGGCCGGCTATTCGGATACAGAAATGGTAGTGTCCTGCTTGGGACAGTCACGTCCTTGACATACCTGTACGTAATGTTGCAAAGCGATATGAAATGGAAAGAGCATGTGAGGATTATGGTAGGGAAGGCAAGTGGTCGACATAGGTTTATTGGGAGACTTCTATGCAAGTGTGGTTCATGCGAAAGGAGACCGCATACAGGACGCCAGAGCGACCTATTCTTGAGTATTTCTCGTGTGTTTTGGATCCGCACCAAGACTGTTTAAAGGAGGACATCGAAGCAATTCAGAGGCAGACTCCTAGATTTGTGACCAGTGGGTTCGAACAACACGCGCGTGTTACGGAGATGCTTCGGGAAATCAAATGGGAATCCCTGAAGGGAAGTGACGTTCTTTTCGAGGAAACCTACTCAGAATCATTAATAACTTGAATGCACAGTATTAATGTTCCACAATTATTTATTTGATAGTTTGTTATGAATTTGCTTTAGGAATTATTTTTGGAAATTTGTTGTAAGGTTCTATGGGACCCAACTGCTGAGGTCATCGGTCCCTAGGCTTACACACTAATTAAACTAACTTACGCTAAGGACAACACACACACACACACACACACACACACACACACACATGTCCGAGGGAGGACTTGAACCTCCGACAAGGGAGCCCCGCGAACCGTGACAAGGCGCCTGAGACCGCGTGGCTACCCCGCGTGGCGCTGGCTCTGGGCTTCTTAGGCCATCGTCAGATAACTTAATACTAGACTGACAGTTTACACAACTTCACTGATAATTCATAACTGCATAAAGATTGTTGTACAAAGGTATGCGACATTTTATCATTATATTGATACAACACACAAGCATAATGTAATACCTAAAGAGACTCTGAACAAATAAATCTTACAGTACAGTATATTCAAATATTAAAACCATTTGAATGAACAAGCTAAAAACGTTGTACTAGTGAGTAATGGCATAGGCTACTAAGATATATGACCGAACTGGTGAATGTAATGAATAGACCAGAAGAAGGGGGAGCGGCGAGAAAGAAGTCTATGGAATATGGGTGTGGAACAGTGATAACAAACATATTATCTAATGGAGACAGAAATAATAACTAGCTGCTGCTACTTTAATAAGCCCGAATAACGGAACTGTGTATGGTCATTAAGGACCATATCAGGATCCTTTGTTTGGTTTTTTATTAATTGCCAGAATTTTAAGCAATGCTAGTTTTCTGACTTCAGTTCCTTTACGGAGAACAACACATTTCGCATCATATGAATGACATTCATTCTGAGCATGTTCCGCAAAGTTCAGTCTCCATCTCCTTTCATGCTCAGTCATAGCCCTATCTGACTGACCTACATATAATTTGCCACACAGACTGCAGGGAATCCTACAAATTCCACTCTGTTCTAAAGATGGAATCTTATTTTGATTGTTGAACAGAAGGTGAGCAACAGTATTCCTAGTGTAAAAGCTGGAGCGTATTTCCTGTTTTTAGTTTCCTGGAAAGAACCTATGAAGTCCTACCCACGTATAGTATAGGGGCCAATTTGTTATCAGTGTGGTTTTGTGCTGTCAGGTGTATAAAGGAGTGATGTTATCCTCTGTCTCTTCTTTTTGCTGAGTATGTTGTCAATTAGTTTAGAACAATAGGCATTCTGAATGCTATTTCTTTAATTATTTTCAATTTATTTTGAAAATCTGATTTGGTTTCTGGTATAGATAGTAGGCGGTGCTCATTGGAGTGGAAGGCTGCATGTTTGTGTATTATGGGTGCTGGGAAATGGCTGTTATTACTGTGCTTTTTGAAGTTACTTTCCTCTATATCTTAAAGAAATGCTGTTGCTTACTGATGTCAATGGTTAGGTCTAAAAACCTGATAGTCTCCTTCGAAGTCCTTCGTAAATTTGATTTTAGTTTAGTGTAAGTTATTATATTTTAGAACTTAGAGTCTCTATATCTAATAATGTTTGCTCAGAATTATCCATAAACATGTCATCTAATAAAAGGCCCAGTGGGAACCCCATTGTTACCCCATCTGACGACTGTAGAGAGCGTTTCAGTAGCCATCCTTAAATCTTCTGTCTCCACGGGATTTGTTCTGGTTTGATGTAACAGTTCTGCTGAAATTTCCGTTGCCTCTGCAACAGGAATATTGAAAGACACACTGCTAACATCAAATGAGACTAGCTTTGTGCTAGGTGGAGTTGGTACATCTTTTAGATTCTTCACTAATGCTAGTGAATTAGATATTCCAAAGTTTCGTTGAAATTTAGTTTTTGTTTTAATTAGAGAATGTTGCTCTTTCGCTAATTTATAGCAAGGTGCTGAAACATAAGACACTACAGGTCGTATTGGAACGTCTCCTTCGCGGAACTTAGGTAACCCATACAATCTGGGTGATATTGGATCCATGTTCGTGAGGAAGTAAAGAACCTTATTAAAAACTGCAGATCCGTATTTACTGATAGTAATTCGCGCTATCTGCGAGTGAAAAGAAAAGGACTACTATTGGTGCGGGGTACCCTCAACCACGCACCGTACGGTGGCTTTTAGGGATGTATGTAGATGTAGATGTAACTGCTGATTGTCCCCCCCCCCCCCCCGCCTCCCTCTGTTTGGATTAACCAGTGTATAGTACCTCCAAATAATGCTGCTCCGTTAAAATGATAAAAAAATTGTTTTTAAAAATATAGTCTGAAGTAGGCAATCTGTTGAAGTAAGCCAAGTCTAAAATTACCCTACGTTCCATCAACAAAGCTTCACCAATCTTGTTTATCGTAGACATTCCTAGATCCATTAAACGCTGCTTTGCCCGAACAGTTGCATTCCTCGTGGGCGATTGCTGTAAAGCCGTTCCAGCGTTGCACGGACGTTAGTACTCACAGGGAAAGCCAGTGATATCGGAAACGATCGGAGCTTGAATGCTTGTTCAGCCACAAGGAACCTTCGCCGAGCAGAAAATGGCGGCTCACGTGCCTCTGCGCCGAAGCTCGGTATGGTACTTGTCCAGTAGGCTCCAGTGAGGAGTCTTGGAGTGTAGAAACTGTTGGGGAAGACGGAGATCGGAATACGTTCACCAAAGAGTTGAGGATATAGGATGCTACTCTAAGATGAAGCACTTCAGGCAAGAGAGGAGTTCGTGGTTGTTCGCATCAAACCAGTCAGAAGACTGATGACTAAAACAAGACAAAAAAGAAAATCTGTACTCAGTTAAATAAAACAGTAGGAAGCCTACATGTAAAAATTGTGTATACATTTGTGGTAAGGAATCGTCACATGGCATTTGACATTCGATTCGTACATTTTTTTACGTGTAAGTCTTCCACCCCTCTTCTCTATCCTCTCAAGCAGGGCCGTTGTTGAGTCTGCTAGCTGTTTCCCGTTGATAGCAGCCGACACATCATATTGCTATGTGGATGCGATTGACACAGTCGATACGGAATCTCGATGAATATGATGATCGTCATATGTGAATCACTTAGGTCTTGACTGTGTTGTGCTAGATATAAGGAATTGCAACCAATAAACCATTAACCGTGCGGAGAACATGTGGTTCACTGGCTCAAGAACACAGGTGGCCGTACCGTAGTTGTAATCGTAACGGAGGCCGTACAATCCCGTGAATTCTGAAGAGGGGCAGCAACCTTTTCATTAGTTGTAAGGAAACTGTCGGGGTAACTGACTGATCTGGTTCTGTACCACTTATCCAACATGGTCTTCTACGTTGGTAACACAAACGGCTGAAGACAACTAGAAACTACAACCCTTTTTTTCACGGAGGGCATGCATCTCTAATGTATGGATTAATGATGATCCTCTTGTGTAAAATATTTGGAAGGTAAAATAGTCCCCTATCCGGATCTCCAGACTGAAAATACACAAGGCTGTCGTCGTTAGGAAAAACGAAGCTGACCCTCTACGAATCGGAGTGCAGAATTTTAGATAATTTAATCGGGTAGGTACATTAGAGAAGTTAAAAACAAATGGAGAGCCTGAAGTTAGATATATGGGAATTTGAGAAGTGTGGTGGTAGAAAGACATGACTTCTGATTTGGTGAGTACGGGATTATGAATACAAAATCAGTTATAAGGCGAGTACACGGTTCGTTTATTACATATTTTTACGGCCTTCAAACAGGAGCGACTTCAGTAATGGATAGGAACTGTGATTGCTGTGTACAGATGCGAGGTTAGTTGTTGACCCTTAGTTCACAGCTCAAGGCTTTACTGGCTTCCGTGACACAGCTTGAGGCTGCTGCCAAGGGGCATCACTGTGGGGGGTCCGATTCGGGTATGCGAGGGACGTCGAGCACGTCCCACGTGTCCCCCGATCGGTCCACTGCTGTGGCCGCCCCGGGTACTGCCTGCACTGAGGTTGATCCCTCACCCTTGACCGAGTGGGAGATCATTCTAAAGTCTGACAGGCAGAGAAAGACTTTCCAAGGGGCCGATCTTAGGGCCTCCCCGGTTCGTTTAACGAACAGGTTTCGGGCGTTATCTGTGGCTGACGAAGTCTCTGAGCCGGATGCAGTCGTCCATCTTGTTCCACAGGAAGCTTTTCGGCCCGAAAGGTCTGGCCATTCACAGAGGGTGGGCTTGTTGCTAGTTGGGAGCTCCAACGTTAGGTGCCTAATTGTGCCTCTTAGGAACATGGCTGCCAAGGAGGGGAAGGAAGTCAGTGTGCGCTCTGTGTGCATACTGGGGGGTGGGGAGGGGGGGCATTCTGGATGTGGAAATGTGGAAAGGGTGCTTCCGGATGCCATGAAGAGTACAGGGTGTAGCCAACTGCAGAAGGTGGTCCATGTCGGTACCAGTGACGTGAGTCGGTTTGGATAGGAGAAGATTCTCTCTGGTTTCGGGCTGTTAGTGGAAATGTTAAAGACTGCCAGTCTTCCTTGTGAGATTGAGGCGGAGCTCACCATCTGCAGCATCATCGACAGAACCGAGTGGAGGGTCTGAATCAGAGGCTCAGGCAGTTCTGTGACCGTGTAGACTGCAGATTCCTTGACTTGCGCCATCGAGTGATGGGTTTCCGGGTTCTGCTTAATAGCTCAGGAGTCCACTACACACACGAAGCGGCTACACGGGTAGCGGGGGCTGTGTGGAAAGGACTGGGTGATTTTTAGGTTAGAGGGTCTCAGGAAACCGACGTCCGTCTAAAAGAGGGCGGGTAAAACACATTGAGGTAGTTGTAGAAACGATCGGTACTGTGGTTGTAAATTGTCGTAGCTGTGTTGGGAAAGAACCAGAGTTCCAAGCCCTAATAGAAAGCACTGAAGCACAAGTAGTTACAGGTACGGAAAGCTAGCTAAAGCTGCAAATAAGTTCAGCCAAAATTTTTTCAAATGTCCTAACAGTTTTCAGAAAGGATAGGTTAAATACAGTTGGTGGTGGAGCATATATTGCTCTCAGAAGTAATTTTCCTTGTAGTGAAATTGAAGTAGATAGTTCCTGCGAAATAGTATGGGTAGAGGTTATACTTGACAATTGTACTAAACTATTAATTGGATCAGAAGATATAGTTGCTGAACAGTTCAAAGAAAACGAGTCTCATTTCAAATAGGTATCTCACTCATACAATTATAGTTTTTGGTGACTTCAATCTATCCTCGATATGCTGGAAAAATTATACGTTTAAAGCCGGCAGCGGGCATGAAACGTAATCCGAAACTGTACTGAATGGTTTCTCAGAAAATTATTTTGAACAATTACTTCATAAGCCCACTCGAAGCGTAAATGGTTGCGAAAGCGTACTTGACCTCGTAGCAACAAATAATCCTGGACAAACAGAGAATAGCGACCACAAGGCAGTTGCTGCTAGGTTGAATACCGTAACATCCACAATCATCAAGAAGAAACGCAAAGTATATCTATTTAAAAAACTGATAAAAATGCTCTTAACGCCTATTTACGAGACAACCTCCTGTCCTTCCGATCTGATCACGTAAGCGTAGAAAAAATGTGGAATGATTTCAAAGAAATACACTCCTGGAAATTGAAATAAGAACACCGTGAATTCATTGTCCCAGGAAGGGGAAACTTTATTGACACATTCCTGGGGTCAGATACATCACATGATCACACTGACAGAACCACAGGCACATAGACACAGGCAACAGAGCATGCACAATGTCGGCACTAGTACAGTGTATATCCACCTTTCGCAGCAATGCAGGCTGCTATTCTCCCATGGAGACGATCGTAGAGATGCTGGATGTAGTCCTGTGGAACGGCTTGCCATGCCATTTCCACCTGGCGCCTCAGTTGGACCAGCGTTCGTGCTGGACGTGCAGACCGCGTGAGACGACGCTTCATCCAGTCCCAAACATGCTCAATGGGGGACAGATCCGGAGATCTTGCTGGCCAGGGTAGTTGACTTACACCTTCTAGAGCACGTTGGGTGGCACGGGATACATGCGGACGTGCATTGTCCTGTTGGAACAGCAAGTTCCCTTGCCGGTCTAGGAATGGTAGAACGATGGGTTCGATGACGGTTTGGATGTACCGTGCACTATTCAGTGTCCCCTCGACGATCACCAGTGGTGTACGGCCAGTGTAGGAGATCGCTCCCCACACCATGATGCCGGGTGTTGGCCCTGTATGCCTCGGTCGTATGCAGTCCTGATTGTGGCGCTCACCTGCACGGCGCCAAACACGCATACGACCATCATTGGCACCAAGGCAGAAGCGACTCTCATCGCTGAAGACGACACGTCTCCATTCGTCCCTCCATTCACGCCTGTCGCGACACCACTGGAGGCGGGCTGCACGATGTTGGGGCGTGAGCGGAAGACGGCCTAACGGTGTGCGGGACCGTAGCCCAGCTTCATGGAGACGGTTGCGAATGGTCCTCGCCGATAACCCAGGAGCAACAGTGTCCCTAATTTGCTGGGAAGTGGCGGTGCGGTCCCCTACGGCACTGCGTAGGATCCTACGGTCTTGGCGTGCATCCGTGCGTCGCTGCGGTCCGGTCCCAGGTCGACGGGCACGTGCACCTTCCGCCGACCACTGGCGACAACATCGATGTACTGTGGAGACCTCACGCCCCACGTGTTGAGCAATTCGGCGGTACGTCCACCCGGCCTCCCGCATGCCCACTATACGCCCTCGCTCAAAGTCCGTCAACTGCACATACGGTTCATGTCCACGCTGTCGCGGTATGCTACCAGTGTTAAAGACTGCGATGGAGCTCCGTATGCCACGGCAAACTGGCTGACACTGACGGCGGCGGTGCACAAATGCTGCGCAGCTAGCGCCATTCGACGGCCAACACCGCGGTTCCTGGTGTGTCCGCTGTGCCGTGCGTGTGATCATTGCTTGTACAGCCCTCTCGCAGTGTCCGGAGCAAGTATGGTGGGTCTGACACACCGGTGTCAATGTGTTCTTTTTTCCATTTCCAGGAGTGTAGTATCGACGGGAATTGAGATATATATATATATATATATATACTATGTGATCAAAAGTATCCGGACACCCCCAAAAACATACGTTTTTCATATTAGGTGCATTGTGCTGCCGCCTACTGCCAGGTACTCCATATCAGCGACCTCAGTAGTCAATAGACATAGTGAGAGAGCAGAATGGGGCGCTCCGCGGAACTCATGGATTTCGAACGTGGTCAGGTGATTGGGTGTCACTTGCGTCATACGACTGTACGTGAGATTTCAACACTCCTAAACATCCCTAGGTCCACTGTTTACGATGTGATAGTGAAGTGGAAACGTGAAGGGACACGTACAGCACAAATGCGTACAGGCCGACCTCGTCTATTGACTGACAGAGACTGCCGATAGTTTAAGAGAGTCGTAATGTGTAATAGGCAGACATCTATCCAGAACATCACACAGGAATTCCAAACTGCATCAGGATCCACTTCAAGTATTATGACAGTTAGGCGGGAGGTGATAAAACTTGGATTTCATGGTCGAGCGGCTGCTCGTAAGCCACGAGATTACACTGGTAAATGCCAAACGACGTCTCGCTTGGTGTAAGAAGCGTAAACATTGGATGACTGAAGAATGGAAAACTGTTGTGTGCAGTGACGAATCACGGTACATAATGTGGCGATCCATGGCAGGTTGCGGGAATGACGAATGCCCGGTGAACGTCTTCTGCCAGCGTGTATAGTGCCAACAGTGAAATTAGGAGGCGGTGGCGTGACTGTGTGTCGTGTTTTTCATTGAGGGGACTTGCACCCCTTGTTGTTTTGCGTTGCTCTGTCACTGAAGAGGCCTACATTGATGTTTGAGGTACCTCCTTGCTTCCCACTGTTAAAGAGCAGTTCAGGGATGGCGATTGATTCTTTAACACGATCGAGCACCTGTTCATTATGCACGGCCCGTTGCGGAGTGGTTACACGATAATAACATCCCTGTAATAGACTGGCCAGCACAGAGTCCTGACCTGACCTCTGGGATATTTTTGAACGCCGACTCGGTGCCAGGCCTCACCGACCGACATCGATACCACTCCTCAGTGCAGCACTCCGTGAAGAATGGGCTGCCATTCCCCGAAACCCTTCCAACACCTGACTGAGCGTATGTCTGCGAGAGTGGAAGCTGTCATCAAGGCTAAGGGAGGGCCAACACCATAATGAATTCCAGCATTACCAATGGAGGGCGCCACGAACTTGTAAGACATTTTCAGCCAGGTGTCCGGATACTTTTGATCACATAGTGTACCAAATAAATTCATAAGTGATGGTACTGATCCGCCATGGTACACAATCGAATCGCTGTTCCAAAAGAAACGAAAAAATCATACCAAATTTACAAGAAAGCAAAATCCCCAAGATTGGGAAAGATTTACAGAAGTTCGAAATATAGCTCGTACTGGAATGCGAGATGCTTTTAATAGTTTCCACAACGAAACTGTGTCTCGGAATCTGGCAGAAAACCCAAACAAATTCTGATCATACCTAAAGCACACCAATCAATACCTTCACTGCGCAATAACAACCGTGAAGTCACTGATGACAGTGTCACTAAAGCAGAGTTATTAAACACGGTTTCTCGAAACTCCTTCACCAAAGAAGACGAAGTAAATATTCATGAATTCCAATCAAGAACAACTGCCAAGGTGGGAAACATAGAAGTAAATGTCTTCGGTGTAGCAAAGCAGCTTAACTCAGTTAATAAAGAAAAGGATTTCTGTCCAGATTGTATACCTGTCAGGTTCCTTTCAGAATATGCTGATGCAATAGGTCCATATTTAGCAATTCAATACAACCGCTCGCTCACAGAAAGTTCCGTACGTAAAGACTGGAAAATCGCTCAAGACACACCAACGAAGGGAAGTAGGAGTAATCTGCTGAATCACAGGCCCATATCATTAACGTCGATTTGCAGTAGGGTTTTGGAACATACACTGTGTTCGAACATTATAAATAACCTAAAAGAAAACGATTTATTGATACATAGCACGAATAGAGAAAATATCGTTCTTGTGAAACACAACTAGCCCTTTATACTCATGAAGTAATTAGTGCTATTGACAGGAGATGTCAAATTGATTCCATATTTTTAGATTTCCAGAAGGTTTTCGACACCATTCCACACAAGCGTCTTCTAACCAAACTGCATGCTTATGGAATATCGCCCTAGTTGTTCGACTGGAGACGTGATTTTCTGTCAGAAAGGTCACAGTTCGTAGTAATAGACGGAACGTCATCGAGTAAAACAGAAGTAATATCCGGCGTTCCCCAAAGAAGTGTGATAGCCCCTCTATTGTTCCTGATCTATATGAACGACATAAGAGACAATCTGAGTAGCCGTCTTAGATTGTTTGTAGATGATGCTGTCCTCTACCGTCCTGTAAAGTCATCAGATGAGCAAAACGAATTTCAAAATGATTTAGATAAGATACAGGGTGTTTCAAAAATGACCGGTATATTTGAAACGGTAATAAAAACTAAACGAGCAGCGATAGAAATACACCGTTTGTTGCAATATGCTTGGGACAACAGTGTATTTTCAGGCGGACAAACTTTCGAACTTACAGTAGTTACAATTTTCAACAACAGATGGCGCTGCAAGTGATGTGAAAGATATAGAAGACAACGCAGTCTGTGGGTGCGCCATTCTGTACGTCGTCTTTCTGCTGTACGCGTGTGCTGTTCACAACGTGCAAGTGTGCTGTAGACAACATGGTTTATTCCTTAGAACAGAGGATTTTTCTGGTGTTGGAATGCCACCGCCTAGAACACAGTGTTGTTTCAACAAGACGAAGTTTCCAACGGAGGTTTGATGTAACCAATGGACCGAAAAGCGATACAATAAAGGATCTGTTTGAAAAATTTCAACGGACTGGGAAAGTGACGGATGAACGTGCTGGAAAGGTAGGGCGACCGCGTACGGCAACCACAGAGGGCAACGCGCAGCTAGTGCAGCAGGTGATGAAACAGCGGCCTCGGGTTTCCGTTCGCCGTGTTGCAGCTGCGGTCCAAATGACGCCAACGTCCACGTATCGTCTCATGCGCCAGAGTTTACACCTCTATCCACACAAAATTCAAACGCGGCAACCCCTCAGCGCCGCTACCATTGCTGCACGAGAGACATTCACCTAACGATATAGTGCACAGGATTGATGACGGCGATATGCATGTGGGCAGCATTTGGTTTACTGACGAAGCTTATTTTTACCTGGACGGCTTCGTCAATAAACAGAACTGGCGCATATGGGGAACCGAAAAGCCCCATGTTGCAGTCCCATCGTCCCTGCATCCTCAAAAAGTACTGGTCTGAGCCGCCATTTCTTCCAAAGGAATCATTGGCCCATTTTTCAGATCCGAAACGATTACTATATCACGCTATCTGGACAGTCTTCGTGAATTTGTGGCGGTACAAACTGCCTTAGACGACACTGCGAACACCTCGTGGTTTATGCAAGATGGTGCCCGGCCACATCGCACGGCCGACGTCTTTAATTTCCTGAATGAATATTTCGATGATCGTGTGATTGCTTTGGGCTATCCGAAACATACAGGAGGCGGCGTGGATTGGCCTCCCTATTCGCCAGACATGAACCCCTGTGACTTCTTTCTGTGGGGACACTTGAAAGACCAGGTGTACCGCCAGAATCCAGAAACAATTGAACAGCTGAAGCAGTACATCTCATCTGCATGTGAAGCCATTCCGCCAGACACGTTGTCAAAGGTTTCGGGTAATTTCATTCAGAGACTACGCCATATTATTGCTCGCATGGTGGATATGTGGAAAATATCATACTATAGAGTTTCCCAGACCGCAGCGCCATCTGTTGTTGAAAATTGTAACTACTGTAATTTCGAAAGTTTGTCTGCCTGAAAATGTACCGTTGTCCCAAGCATGTTGCAACAAACGGTGTATTTCTATCGCTGCTCGTTTAGTTTTATTGCCGTTTCAAATATACCGGTCATTTTTGAAACACCCTGTATCTGTATGGTGCGAAAAATGGCATTGTCCCTGAATAAAGAAAAGTGTGAAGTTATTCACATGAGTACTAAAAGAAATCCGCTAAATTTCGATTACGCGATAAGTCACACACATCTGAAGGCTGTAAATTCAAATAAATACTTAGGGATTACAATTACAACTAAGCTAAATTGGAACGATCATAAAGATAATGTTGTAGATAGAGCAAATCAAAGTCTGTCATTTACTGGCAGAACACAGAAGGTGCAGTAGGTCTACTAAAGAGACTGCTTACACCACGCTTGTCCGCCCTATTCTGGAGTATTGCTGTGGAATGTGGGATCCGCATTCTGTGGGACTGACGAATGACCTCGAAAATGTTCGAAGAAGGGCTGCTCGTTTTGTACTATTGCGAAATAGGGGAGATAGTGCCCCAGACATGATACGCGAATTGGAATGGCAATAATTAAAACAAAGGTGTTTTTCGTTGCGACGGGATCTTCTCACGAAATTACGATCACCATTCTCCTCCAATTGTAAAAACACTCTGTTGGCACCCACCTACATAGAGAGAAATGATCATAACGATAAAATAAGAGAAATGAGGGCTCGCACAGAAAAAAAAGTAAGTGCTCTTTTTTCCCGCGCTCCTTTCGAGAGTTGAACCGTAGAGAGAGACAGCTGGAAGGTAGTTCATTGAAGCCTTTGCCAGGCACTTTGTTGTGAATAGCAGAGTAATCACGTAGATGTAGAAACAGAAATCATCCAGGAAAATGTCTAATGTTGATTAAGAAAATAGAAATGCCAGTAAGATACTACAAACAATATAGTGAACACATTATCGTAGTAAGGATAGACACGAAGCCAACGACCAACACAGTAGTACATATTTGTATACTCTGCACATGAATAAAACTAAAACAAACACCGTCTGCACACACCTTGAAGACTCAACGGTACCGACCGGCCGCCGTGTCAGCATCAGCCCTTGAACCTCACCAGATGTGGGTATGGAGGTACTTGTGGTCGCCCGCATCTCGTGGTCGTGTGCGGTAGCGTTCTCGCTTCCCGCGCCCGGGTTCCCGAGTTCGATTCCCGGCGGGGTCAAGGATTTTCTCTGCCCCGTGTTGGCTGGGTGTTGTGTGCTGTCCTTAGGTTAGTTAGGTTTAAGTAGTTCTAAGTTCTAGGGGACTGATGACCATAGATGTTAAGTCCCATAGTGCTCAGAGCCATTTGAACCATTTTTTTACATGTGCTCAGCACACCGCTCTCCCGTCCGTTATCAGTTTCTGTGACCGGTGTCATTACTTCTCTCTCAAGTAGCTCCTTAATTGGCATCACAAGGTTTGAGTGTGCCCTGCTTGGCAACAGCGCTCGGCAGCCCGGACGGTAATCCATCCAGCAGCTAGCCGAGTCCGGAAGCGCTGATCTGACGGGAACCGATGTTACCACTGCGGCAAAGCCGTCGGTTCTTGCAGATGAATATGAGACTGGAAAAGGTCTGAGGACATAAGAGAAATTATTCACAAAGTTAAGTGAGACGATAACTTAATTGTGATGGGAGGCTGTACTTCCATAGTAGGAAAGTAACAGAAGGAAAACCAGTAGCAGAACATGCAGTGGTGGAAACGAATTACAGGCGAAATTACCTCGTAGAAATCTGCACAGAGCATAATGAAATTATTGCTAACACTTGGTTAAGGAATCAAGAAAGAAGATAGCAAAGGTAGAATGGATCTGAGAACACTGGAGGGTTTTAAACAGATTGTTGTTGTTGTTGTGGTCTTCAGTCTTGAGACTGGTTTGATGCAGCTCTCCATGCTACTCTATCCTGTGCAAGCTTTTTCATCTCCCAGTACCTACTGCAACCTACATCCTTCTGAATCTGCTTAGTGTATTCATCTCTTGGTCTCCCTCTACCATTTTTACCCTCCACGTTGCCCTCCAATACTAAATTGGTGATCCCTTGAAGCCTCAGAACATGTCCTACCAACCGATCCCTTCTTCTGGTCAAGTTGTGTCACAAACTTCTCTTCTCCCCAATCCTATTCAATACTTCCTCATTAGTTATGTGATCTACCCATCTAATCTTCAGCATTCTTCTGTAGCACCACATTTCGAAAGCTTCTATTCTCTTCTTGTCCAAACTATTTATCGTCCATGTTTCACTTCCATATATGGCTACACTCCATACAAATACTTTCAGAAACGACTTCCTGACACTTAAATCTATATTCGATGTTAACAAATTTCTCTTCTTCAGAAACGCTTTCCTTGCCGTTGCCAGTCTACATTTTATATCCTCTCTACTTCGACCATCATCAGTTATTTTGCTCCCCAGATAGCAAAACTCCTTTACTACTTTAAGTGTCTCATTTCCTAATCTAATTCCCTCAGCATCACCCGACTTAATTAGACTACATTCCATTATCCTTGTTTTGCTTTTGTTGATGTTCATCTTATATCCTCCTTTCAAGACACTGTCCATTCCATTCAACTGCTCTTCCAAGTCCTTTGCTGTCTCTGACAGAATTACAATGTCATCGGCGAACCTCAAAGTTTTTATTTCTTCTCCATGAATTTTAATACCTACTCCGAATTTTTCTTTTGTTTGCTTTACCGCTTGCTCAATATACAGATTGAACAATATCGGGGAGAGGCTACAACCCTGTCTTACTCCCTTCCCAACCACTGCTTCCCTTTCATGTCCCTCGACTCTTATAACTGCCATCTGGTTTCTGTACAAATTGTAAATAGCCTTTCGCTCCCTGTATTTTACCCCTGCCACCTTTAGAATTTGAAAGAGAGTATTCCAGTCAACATTGTCAAAAGCTTTCTCTAAGTCTACAAATGCTAGAAACGTAGGTTTGCCTTTCCTTAATCTTTCTTCTAAGATAAGTCGTAAGGTCAGTATTGCCTCACGTGTTCCAGTGTTTCTACGGAATCCAAACTGATCTTCCCCCGAAGTTGGGTTCTACTAGTTTTTCCATTCGTCTGTAAAGAATTCGTGTTAGTATTTTGCAGCTGTGACTTATTAAACTGATAGTTCGGTAATTTTCACATCTGTCAACACCTGCTTTCTTTGGGATTGGAATTATTATATTCGTCTTGAAGTCTGAGGGTATTTCGCTTGTTTCATACATCTTGCTCACCAGATGGTAGAGTTTTGTCAGGACTGGCTCTGCCAAGGCCGTCAGTAGTTCCAATGGAATGTTGTCTATTCCGGGGGCCTTGTTTCGACTCAGGTCTTTCAGTGCTCTGTCAAACTCTTCACGCAGTATCATATCTCCCATTTCATCTTCATCTACATCCTCTTCCATTTCCATAATATTGTCCTCAAGTACATCGCTCTTGTATAGAACCTCTATATGCTCCTTCCACCTTTCTGCTTTCTCTTCTTTGCTTAGAACTGGTTTCCATCTGAGCTCTTGATATTCATACAAGTCGTTCTCTTATCTCCAAAGGTCTCTTTAATTTTCCTGTAGGCAGTATCTATCTTACCCCTAGTGAGATAGGCCTCTACATCCTTACATTTGTCCTCTAGCCATGCCTGCTTAGCCATTTTGCACTTCCTGTCGATCTCATTTTTGAGACGTTTGTATTCCTTTTTGCCTGCTTCATTTACGGCATTTTTATATTATCTCCTTTCATCAATTAAATTCAATATTTCTTCTGTTACCCAAGGATTTCTACTAGCCCTCGTCTTTTTACCTACTTGATCCTCTGCTGCCTTCGCTACTTCATCCATCAAAGCTACCCATTCTTCTTCTATTGTATTTCTTTCCCCCATTCCTGTCAATTGTTCCCCTATGCTCTCCCTGAAACTCTGTACAACCTCTGGTTCTTTCAGTTTATCCAGGTCCCATCTCCTTAAATTCCCACCTTTTTGCAGTTTCTTCAGTTTTAATCTACAGGTCATAACCAATAGATTGTGGTCAGAGTCCACATCTGCCCCTGGAAATGTCTTACAATTTAAAACCTGGTTCCTAAATCTCTGTCTTACCATTATATAATCTATCTGATACCTTTTAGTATCTCCAGGGTTCTTCCATGTATACAACCTTCTTTCATGATTCTTAAACCAACTATGATTATGTTGTGCTCTGTGCAAAATTCTACCAGGCGGCTTCCTCTTTCATTTCTTAGCGCCAATCCATATTCACCTACTATGTTTCCTTCTCTCCCTTTTCCTACACTCGAATTGCAGTCACCCATGACTATTAAATTTTCGTCTCCTTTCACAACCTGAATAATTTCTTTTATTTCATCATACATTTCTTCAATTTCTTCGTCATCTGCAGAGCTAGTTGGCATATAAACTTGTAGTACTGTAGTAGGTGTGGGCTTCGTATCTATCTTGGCCACAATAATGCGTTCACTATGCTGTTTGTAGTAGCTTACCCGCATTCCTATTTTCCTATTCATTATTAAACCTACTCCTGCATTACCCCTATTTGATTGTGTGTTTATAACCCTGTAGTCACCTGACCAGAAGTCTTGTTCCTCCTGCCACCGAACTTCACTAATTACCACTATATCTAACTTCAACCTATCCATTTCCCTTTTTAAATTTTCTAACCTACCTGCCCGATTAAGGGATCTGACATTCCACGCTCCGATCCGTAGAACGCCAGTTTTCTTTCTCCTGATAACGACATCCTCTTGAGTATTCCCCGCCCGGAGATCCGAATGGGGGACTTTTTTACCTCCGGAATATTTTACCCAAGAGGACGCCATCATCATTTAATCATACAAGCCGACCGAAGTGGCCGTGCGGTTAAAGGCGCTGCAGTCTGGAACCGCAAGACCGCTACGGTCGCAGGTTCGAGTCCTGCCTCGGGCATGGATGTTTGTGATGTCCTTAGGTTAGTTAGGTTTAACTAGTTCTAAGTTCTAGGGGACTAATGACCTCAGCAGTTGAGTCCCATAGTGCTCAGAGCCATTTGAACCATTTTTGAATCATACAGTAAAACTGCATGCCCTCGGGAAAAATTACGGCTGTAGTTTCCACTTGCTTTCAGCCGTTCGCAGTACCAGCACAGCAAGGCCGTTTTGGTTATTGTTACAAGGCCAGATCAGTCAATCATCCAGACTGTTGCCCTTAAACAGATTACATAATGGTAATTATTAACTTAAGGAAATGGGACCTGGATAAAAAGAAAGAACAATAGGTTACTGAGAATTTCACAGGCATCATTAGGTTGCAGAAACATGCATAGTTTTAGGGGAAGTAGATGCCGCCTTTGGGAAAATCAAAGAGACCTTTAGAGAAAAGAGAAGCATCTGTATGAATGTCAAGAGCTCAGTGGGCAAGCCAGTACTGAGCGAGGAAGGTTGACAGCTGGAAGGATTACGTGGAAGGGCTATACAAGGGAAATGAACTTGAATATAATATTAAAGAACCGGCCGCTGTGTCGGAGCGGTTCTAGGCGTTTCAGTCTGGAACTGCACTGCTGCTACGGTCGCAGGTTCTAATCCTGCCTCGGGCAAGGATGTGTGTGATATTCTTAGTTTAGTTAGGTTTAAGTAGTTCTAAGTCTAGGGACTGATGACCTGAGAGGTTAAATCCCATAGTGCTTAGAGCCATTTTAACCAATATTAAAGAAAGGGAAGAGAAACTAAATGAAAACGAGATGGAAGGTATGATACTGCGAGAAGAAGTTCGTCAAGGACTTGCCTGCTGTTTGTCTGTCTTGCTGAAAATATCCATACAGTCATTCATCTTCTGTGAGCTGGGCCATGTTTGGATTAAACAGTTTCTGGACATACCGGTTAGTTTAGTGAAGTAAGAGCGTTACGATGCAAACATCAGACATTGCGCACCAAACATTATTCTTGAGATTATGCAACGGCTCTTCAACGTTTTCATGTTGATTTCTGGTGCGTAGCGGCATATGCTCTGTGCATTCCTCATCGGCCAAACCAAGCTTCATCTAAAAAAATTAAAAACAGCCAGGATCCAGAAGTCCTAATTCCATTTCACTAACAAACCACCGGCCGGACTCAACACGTCAGAGTGCGTCTGGACGCTTTAACTACATCTACATCTACATCTACATTTATACTCCGCAAGCCACCCAACGGTGTGTGGCGGAGGGCTCTTTACGTGCCACTGTCATTACTTCCCTTTCCTGTTCCAGTCGCGTATGGTTCGCGGGAAGAACGACTGTCTGAAAGCCTCCGTGCGCGCTCTAATCTCTCTAATTTTACATTCGTGATCTCCTCGGGAGGTATAAGTAGGGGGAAGCAATATATTCGATACCTCATCCAGAAACGCACCCTCTCGAAACCTGGCGAGCAAGCTACACCGCGATGCAGAGCGCCTCTCTTGCAGAGTCTGCCACCTGAGTTTGTTAAACATCTCCGTAACGCTATCACGGTTACCAAATAACCCTGTGACGAAACGCGCCGCTCTTCTTTGGATCTTCTCTATCTCCTCCGTCAACCCGATCTGGTACGGATCCCACACTGATGAGCAATACTCAAGTATAGGTCAAACGAGTGTTTTGTAAGCCACCTCCTTTGTTGATGGACTACATTTTCTAAGGACTCTCCCAATGAATCTCAACCTGGTACCCGTCTTACCAACAATTAATTTTATATGATCATTCCACTTCAAATCGTTCTTCACTAATTTCTAATTCATTTTCTGCACTAATGCACAACAGTAAATATGTAAGGATAGAGATACAGATCCTAGATCCATTTTGGTAATGTTTTGACACGACGACTTCATTATTTCCACTTGCACAGATAAACGGAGCTGAGATTTCATCGAACTTTTTTCCAGGCTTTCCGTTACTGAAGCAACGTTTTCTGGTGCTCGGATTCTTCACTGAAAGTTTTTATTCGTTACACAGCCCTTTCGCGACATTTGTCCACTAACTGTAAGTTTTGCATGCTGGAAGTTTTGCAAAAACACTGTCATTGTTAAACTTTTCCGCACAGCTTTACCACGACTTGTGTTTCGCATAAAACTCGACAAGGAAAATAAAGTGTTTTATCGTGAGCACCATTTTGTGCTGCATTCAACTGGTCACTAAACACATCTGATTCTCTCACTCAAACTTAATAAGAGAGGGAAGTACTCGGGACACAGCTTGCTTCCGCTGCTATGTGATCGCAGCCAGCTGGTGCATCGAAATCACGGTTTCCAGCATTTTCTGAGATAAGCAGTCCCCCTGTTCATCAATAAGTGTCAATTCTGCGGCAGTCTTATAAATGTTTCCCAGACCTGTTTCATTTTGCCTAACCTATATCTTAGACTGGGCGTACTAGCATGACACGAGATATTTGCTGCAGCATCAGCTGTGTCTATTTCTTTCGGTTACACTTATGAATAGAGTTCTCTGTGGATACACGATTTAATTAAAGCAGCTGGTAACATAGTTATTTACTTTCAGTGTATATTTTAGAGCTACGTAGGCGACCGCAGTAGCTTTTTGTTCTCCTTGCTGATAGCTAATTTTTGATGTAGTTGATAGTTAGGAGGCTTTTAAGTGGTAAGGTTCCATCTTATTAGTTTGGACTCCGAACCAAGACAGCAAACAAATAATTTATTTTTAGGAATATATTCAGATTTAATCATAAAAGAATATTTGTTTGAATCACGTTAATCAGTATCTGAAAGATTAATAACAAATAAAATGCTTTTACGAAATGATTAAATCAGGCAACTTTTACTTCAAGAAATTGATAAGATACTTCTGGTTCACTGATACTGGCAAAGCCAGCCTGATCGACCTCTGAAATGGTAATGATGCAGAACTGTAACAGAGAGAAAGAAAGGGCATTAAAAATTAGCATTTAGAATGTTAAAACAACAGTTTGGAAAAGCTATAGAATCCAGCTAATAAAACACTGGAGATGCCAGTCATATACTTTGAAACATTTAAGAATCAAAGCAAATATACAGAAAAGAGTTATAATTAAGAAACTATGTTCTCTATTGAAACTTCCTGGCAGATTAAAACTGTGTGCCCGTCCGAGACTCGAACTCGGGACCTTTGCCTTTCGCGGGCAAGTGTTCTCTATTGTCACTCCCGAAATTATCATTTAACTAAAGAAAAACAAAGTGGTTATGAAAGGTCCCTCACTGATGTAGCATTTTAAAAGATTTAATACAATATTCATCTGTCATCATTCGAACCAAAGGGGGATAAAAAAAATTATTACTCACAATAAATGAAATTGATAAACACACACCTGAAATATTAACCATGGCAAACAGCAACAAGTGAAGTTCAGTAGCCGGCCAGTGTGGCCACGCGGTTAAAGGCGCTTCCGTCTGGAACCGCGCGACCGCTACGGTCGCAGGTTCGAATCCTGCCTCGGGCATGGATGTGTGTGATGTCCTTAGGTTAGTTAGGTTTAAGTAGTTCTAAGTTCTAGGGGACTGATGACCTCAGATGTTAAGTCCCATAGTGCTCAGAGCCATTTGAACCATTTGAAGTTCAGTACCCACTTTCCGGTGAGATCTACAGAAGCCATTTTAGCACAATGTTCTCACCAAATAATCTTTTTCGATGTGGTCATATTGGAGGAACAGTTTCATATCCCTCGATGGCTTGTGACCAAAATTGAGCCGCTTGGTCTAATTTCCGTCTTAAGGCGCTTCTAGAAGTTAACAGCCAGGCCTGGCCTGCAGGAAGCCGAAGGCGTCACGCAGAACTTTCCCACTCGGCCACTGCATGGAATCGTATGGCAGTATAGCGCTTAGAATCCATCACCGGTGAAATGCCCCATCTAATTCCAGCAAAAGACTCCCTAAGCGAGCATGACAGACAAGCGCATGTCGGCAAACCGCCGGCTGCCTTCTATGGACGCGGAAGATAAACGCGTTCCCCCCAGTTAGGCAAAGATAGAGCAGAGGTAACATCTCTCTGCGCCTTGCACCGGCCAATCTTTCATCTAATTATATCTACCAGTTCAATGCGATGCACACAGGCGGTTGAACTTTCACATGAATTCAACTTTCGCTGCCACCAATAACTTGCTTCTTCAATAACGCTTCTTCAATATCCACCAGTACTCCATTTTTCTATGTGTGTGTCTGTTGTCGCTCATCGGAATGGAGAAGGTTCATTCTCATAGTACATACACTGAAGCACCAAAGAAACTGGTATGGGCATGCGTATTCAAATACAGATATGGGAAGGGGAGGCTGGCAAAGCTTATAGGTGACAGTGTAGTTGGTGGTTGTGGGATCACTCATGGAAAAATTCCTGTAGTAGTTGGTGTTAGAGGTGCACCTTTTTAGACAGAAGTCAGCTTATAGGTATACCTGCTTAAAGGAAGTTCCTCCAGCTAAGGGCTCACCTTCAGAGGATGTCATGTTTCCAAGTAGAGAAGGAATTGGCATATTTCATCGAAATATAAGAGGCATTACAGATAAAGTTAGTGAACTGCTTATAGATATTGACCTTGAAATTATTGGTATGTCGGGGCACCACTCAAATTATTTTACAATTCAGAGGCTTCCTTTACCGGATACAGATTAGCTGGCTGTTTTTCAAGGAGTTCCTTGTGGGATAGGGGAGTGGCTATGCACGTAAAAAACAGTACTCCATTTGAGTCCATAGACGTATCACAACACTGCACTGAACAGATATTTGAATCTTGTGCAGGGGAGCTGAATTTAGTGAAACTAAACTTCTAATTGTTGTTGTTTATAGATCCCCTAACTCTGACTACAGAGCATTTCTGCTCAAGCTAGAGAGGGCTCTTGACTCGCTTTGTAGGAACTACTTGAAATTAGTTATATGTGGCGACTTCAATACAAATTTTCTGTATGATTGTGCAAGAAAAGGGATGTTGGAAGATCTCCTAAATTCATATGCTCTGATCCAGACTGTGTTTTTTTTCAACTAGGGTGCAGGGAAACAGTAGCACAGTCATGGAAAATATTTTTATTCATTTTTCATTACTAGATGGGCATTCTGTTTGTAAAAGCATGACTGGCCTTTCAGACCATGATGCACAAATTTTAACACTAAAAGGCTTTTGTAGTAAAACAAATGTCATATGTAACAACAAACTATGTAGGAAAGTTTATCCAACAGCAATAGAGAGTTGTCGAGGAAAAAGAGTGGCAGAATGTTTATAGTGCCAATAACATCGATGATAAATATAATGCTTTCCTTAACACATTTCTCATACTCTTTGAGAGTTATTTCCATTAGAACATTATAAACGTGGTACTAGCAGTATTAGGCAGCCTGGGGGGCTGACTAGTGGGATAAGAATATCATCTAGAACAAAGCGGGAATTATATCAAAATATTAGAAGTAGTCACAATTAAGCTGCAGTAGTCCATTACAAACAGTACTGTAAGGTGCTTACAAATATTATTAGGAAGGCAAAGAGTATGTGGTATGCAAATAGAGTAGTTAATTCACAGGATAAAATTAAAACCATATGGTCAGCTGAGAAGGAAGTGACTGGCCAGCAGCACAAGGTCGACCATACAAAGTCAGTTCGTAGTAAAAATATTTCTGTTACTGATAAATCAGATATTTGTACAGTATTTAACAATCATTTTCTGAACATTGCTGGTGAATTAAATAAAAATTTACATTCTACAGTGAATCATATCACTTTCTTGGCAAATGCCTGTCCGAGATTGATGTCTGAAACACTCCTCTGTTATACAGACAAGGAGGAGATTGAATCAATAATTAAATCACTGAAGACTAACGACTCTCATGGTTATGATGGAGGGCGTAGGAAAATATTAAAGTACTGTGCTGCACACGTTAGTCGTGTATTTAGCCATATTTGTAATTTTTCCATTAGGAATGGTCAGTTTCCTGAACGATTAAAGTATTCAGTAGCAAAGCCGCTTTATAAAAAGGGAGAAATGGATAATGTAGACAATTTTGGACCTATTTCTATGGCATCAGTGTTTGCTAAAGTTATTGAAAAGGCTGTGTATATGAGGATAATTGATTATTTTATATCACACGATTTGTTATCAAATGTACAGTTTGCCTTTAGAAGTCGCTTAACAACTGAAAATACAATATTCTCTTTTCTCTGTGGGGTACTGGATGGGTTAAATAAATGGTTTCGGACATGAGGCATATTTTTTGATTTAACTAAGGCGTCTGATTGTGTTGATCACAAAATATTGCTCCAGAAGTTTGGCCATTACGGAATACGGGGAGTAGTATCTCAAACTTGGTTCACCTCTTACTTTAGCAACAGACAGCAAAAGGTCATTATTCACAATGTTGAGAATGGCTGTGATGTGGGGTCTGAGTGGGGTATGGTCAACTGGGAGAGGGTAGGGGGGGGGGGGGAGGGTGATCCATTATTTATGTAAATGATATGCCCTCTAATACTAGGGGTAACTGTAAAATATTTCTGTTTGCCGATGACACTAGTTTGGTAGTAAAGGATGTTGTGCGCAGCATTGGCTCGGTTTCAAATGGTGCAGTTCATGACCTAAGTTCATGGCTTATAGAAAATAAACTAACGCTAAAACACAATAAGACTCAGTTTTTACAGTTTTTAACACACAATTCAACAAAACATGATGTTTTAATTTCACAGAATGGGCATATCATTAGTGAAACTGAACAGTTCAAATTTCTAGGTGTTCAGATAGTAAACCGTCGTGGAAAGCCCACATACAGGATCTTGTTCAAAGACTTAATGTTGCCATTTTTACTATACGAACGGTATCTGAAGTGAGTGATCGTTCGACACGAAAATTAGTCTACTTTGCTTGTTTTCATTCCCTTATGTCGTATGGTATTATATTTTGGGGTAACTCTTCCCATTCTAAAAGGATATTTTTGGCTGAGAAAAAGGCGGTTCGGGCAATAAATGGTGTAAGTTCACAAACCTCTTGTCGACCACTGTTCACGAGTCTGGGTATTTCGACATTGACCTCTCCATATAAATATTCCTTACCGTTATTTCTTGTTAACAATATTAGCTTATTCCCAAGAATAAGCAGCTTTCACTCAGTTAATACCCGGCAGACATCAAACCTGCATTTGGATCGGACATCCTTAACTCTTGTGGAGAAAGGTGTGCAGTATACTGCTGCATCCATTTTCAATAGTACTCCGCCATTAGCTGAGTGGTTAGCGCGACAGAATGTCAATCTTAAGGGCCCGGGTTAGATTCCAGGCTGGTTCAGAGATTTTCTACGCTTAGGGACTGGGTGTTGTGTTGTCCTAATCATCATAATTTCATCCCCATCGACGAGCAAGTCGCCGAAGTGGCGTCAAATCCAAAGACTTGATCCCGGCGAACGGTCTGCCCGACGGGAGGCCCTAGTCACACGAGATTACAATTTTCAATAAGCCACAACTCGAATTCAAAACCGAGCGAGGTGGCGCAGTGGTTAGCACATTGGACTCGCATTCGGGAGGACGACGGTTCAATCCCGTCTCCGGCCATCCTGATTTAGGTTTTCCGTGATTTCCCTAAATCACTTCAGCAAATGCCGGGATGGTTCCTTGGAAAGGTCACAGCCGATTTCCTTCCCCATCCTTCCCTCACCCGAGCTTGCGCTCCGTCTCTAATGACCTCGTTGTCGACGGGACGTTAAACACTAATCTCTTCCCTCCTCCTCCTCCTCCTCCTCGAATTCAAAACGTCCACAATTGCTACAGAGCGGTTCCAAAAACACTCTTCTGAGTTTAAACGCTTTCGCTGGCCGCCACACTCCCCAGGCAGGATAATTATTGAGCATATCTGGGATGCCTTGCAACGTGCTGTGCAGAAGAGATCTCCATGCCCTCGTACTCTTATGGATTTATGAACAGCACTGCTGGATTCGTGGTGTCAATTCCCTCTAGCACTACTTCCGACATTAGCCAAGTGCATGCCACGTCGCGTTACGGCACTTCTGCTTGCTCTCGTGTGCCCTACACGATATTAGGCACGTAAAAATGCAAATGAGCATATGGCATCGTTGACCGGGAGGCCCCATCCGGGCAAGTTCGGCATCCAAACGCAAGACTGGTTGCAGTTGACGCCACAGTGGGCGACTGGCGCGCCGGTAATGAGGATGAAATGATGATGAGGACAACACAACACCCAGTGACCGAGCGGAGAAAATCTCCAACCCAGCGCGGAATCGATTCCGGGCGGCGAGCACGTTACCACCCAGCTAAGCAGGCGGACGTTAGGCAGGTGTACACTTTGGTTCAAATGGCTGTGAGCACTATGGGACTTAACATCTGAGGTCATCAGTCTCCAAGAACTTAGAACTACTTAAACCTAACTAACCTAAGGACATCACACACATGCACGCCCGAGGCAGGATTCGAACCTGCGACCGTAGCGGTCGCGCAGTGCCAGACTGACGCGCCTAGAGCCTCTCGGCCACACCGGCCGGCGGTATACAATTTCTTTGGCTCCTCAGTGTAGAACTACTTTACACAGAATATCTGCCAGATCGATGTTATTGTGCTCTGTGCTCATGATCACCGCTTTTCTTCTCAGAAAGAAGAAAAAATGTTTCTCAGAGCTTACTGTTTCCCTCATTTTTGCATTCACACAACTATGTATTGTATAACATTAGGCGTGTTACACCTCAATGAACGTGTAAAAAATGTCTACTATCATTTGCGTGCTAGGGAGAGTTTTTAAATTTATCAGAGAGCAACAACTATATTGTGAGCATTAATCCTGATCGCTAAGGTGTTCGCAAGCGATTATGTTTTTGGTAATTTTTCTCAGTACCTAGCGTTCAGTGAAACAAGCAGAAATGTTGTTTCGCGCCCCTGCTGTGGCCGCAGTTATTGTTTATCCAGAAGTCTGTGTTAATCGAGCCAATAAAATAGATGTTTATGCCTTTAAAGACCGTGACGTTGACAAAACATTAAACATTAACATATGAACAGTAGCTAAAGTTCTCCGTTCTCCTCCTCTACTTCCTCTTCCCTCACTACCCCTTCCCCTCTCCTCACACCTACAGAGCACAGAAGTATGCTCTGCGGTCCCACAACGCCAGCGTTCACTGTATCATTATAATACAGACATTATGAAAAGTGACTTTCGCATTATCGTTGTAAGAGTTGTAATAGATTGAAATCCCTGTTCCTAGACCAGTGGATTCATGTGTATCTGATCACTTTGGTATTTTGTGACGAGATCATGGTTACCATGACATTTTCAAATGTAATCAACGTTAGTGACCACAGAGCATCAGCGGAAAATTTACAGTTGGTTCTACTGTTGGACAATTTCGTTATCGGTATCAATTACTCCCTCTCCTTTCGTAATTCCTCCTCCATGGTGCGTTTTCAGGTGATTCTTGACCATCGCCCCTTCTTATAACACTGCAGTCCACCACTTCAGTCTCAACAGTGTACCCTGTATTTTCTTAGATGTATACGAACCACTTTTATTGTGACTTCGTCATTTCTGTACTCTGCTGACTAGTTTTCCCTGTGTCTTCGTTTGAACTCACTATTGGCCACTTGCTGAGTGATTTGTCAGAACCATGCGAACTGTTTAGACATACAATTTGTGTACAAGGTCTTAATACAGCGTGTGATCCGTTTTTAAGCTGGCGCCTAGGAGAGGATGATATTAGACGTCACAATGCGCAATTACTGCGTTAGAAGTTCCAGGTAACTGAATTACATGCATGATTTGGTAAACGATATAAAATGTACTTAACGCGGTGTGGGTAGTGTTTAGTAAATAAAAAAGTTTATTTCATACTGGTTTAATTACTGTGATTCTAACGATCGATTCATTAGCGAGTTCGATCTAGAAATTACAGTCCTGAATACCATGCCGCTGTTCGGAATTAAATTTTTACCAGATCCATCCTGGAAAACTTTTCTAAGCCCACGAAATCGTGCAGGAATTTTGCAAGGTCACAGCATTATGCCTCAAAAATTCCAAATACTTATATCACGGCAGGAAGCTGACTTCAACAGATCCACGACACAGCCTTCAACCATGCTCGATAAAATTAAGTTAGGGCTCCATCTTATTAAAAGTATGTAGTATAATTATTTAAGTCTATTGCTACTCAGGCTTCTTTTCTTCTCAGGAGCTCTGTACCAGTTGAAGCCTTGAAATTTTCAATTATTGCTTTTTTTCATTTGTCTTAATCTATGAAATTTCCTCTTTACGATGATAAGGCAACAATATATTTGTACAGGGTGGGAAAAATAAAAGTGGCCCTGAGAACAGAGTTACAGAGTGCAAAGAAACAAAACAGAGGAAAGAACATGCAGTACTAACCTGACTATAGCAAACATTGACGGCGACCATTTCATTGTTGCCACTTTTGAGCCCTGGTCAACAAGTTGCTGAAGGCGGATAGAAGCTGGACTGCTCGAATTGCTGCAATCTCGTCTGAAATGTTCTGCTGCAGTTCTTGAAGACTATGACTGTTGTTGCAATACACCTTAGACTTGAGAACTCCCCATTCAGTACAATCGCACACTGATAGATTAGGTGACCTGGGAGGCAGCTGACGCGACGTCCAGACTGAGCTCTGGTGACATCTCTGTCAGGCGTGAAGATTGGGTAAACGTGCTCCAAGGTTCGGCCGGCTGTATGGGCTGTTGCTCCCTCCTGTTGGAAGTAACTGTATGTCTTTTCCCCTTCCGTTAATGCTGCCACAAAGAGTTTCAAAATGTTGGCAATGTAATGCGTCGAAGTCGGCGTCTGATGAAATAATATAGGACCAATAATGTGGCGTGCAGACACCGCACACCACCCCATCCTTCTGTCATTCAGTGGTGTTTCGGGGAAGTTAAGCGGATTCTGCGCTGCCCAGAATCTGTGAGTCTGTGAGTTGACATAATCACTCAAGTGAAAGCAAGCTTCATCATATATACTGAACAGATCCACGCCCAAGAGGTTCAGTGTTATCTCAGTGAACAGCCACTCACAAAACTGGAGGCGCAGAGGAGCGTCTGCTGGTTTCAACACATGAACGACAGAGACGTGGCAGGGATGCATGTGCAGGTCCATGTGGAGTGTTTGTCCGCATGACTGGAGTGATAGGCCGGTCTCTAGCGACAGGCGACGGGCATTTTATGGCGGACGCACGTGGCAGCCGTACACGTGGTTTGCGCGTCACGGGGAGAGGCTTTATGCATAAATTCACGCCCAATAAGAACATTTAAAGACCCATTATGTATATGGAATAGCACCTTAACTACAGTCGATGTAAGATGTAGATGTAGCTTTTATCTTTAAGAATAAATAGCTTCAAAATGTCTTAAGCGATCAACACCAACAAAATGTCCACAGATGGTGTTAAGCGTCACTATAGAAAGTCAGTATTACTTTTTTTCATAAAAGCAGTAAAAATTAAACAATAAGCCAAGAAATTTCCTTACTATTATTAAAACAGGCATTTAAGTATAAAATAATTCGAGAAACAGTAACAGTATTGGGAGTACGGGATAATAAATTAGAATATTTGTCTGTAGATGTGCTGTTCAGGTTAATTAGTGAAACTTCTTTACTTAAATGGGTGTGTCTGTACTTAAATTGCTGAATGACTGTGAAGATGAAACTTCTACGTTATTTGATTCTGAAACAGCTGAGTAAAACTGAACGTAGTGAGCCTACTTTCGCTTTACTTTTTCTTGTCATGTCAACACTGACCCACAATATTCTAGCGCAACGCAATCTGACTGAAAAAAAATTATTATTGCAACCTGACTTCAAATAATTAATTCAAAAGAATGGTACTGACTAAAAAGAAATGTTAACAATAACCTATACATTTCATTAAGCACTTATCTCACAAAAAATCTTCATTACGCGAACTACTGCAGTACAGCGAGAGTAAATACTGCCAGCTAAATAAAAGATTCTAACTACTAACGCCACTAACTACTAATAGGCATCTGGTTAGCAAAGGAAAGATTTTGTTGCGAACCAAATAATGTAGTGATGACTGGGTGTTGTGTGATGTCCTTAGGTTAGTTAGGTTTAAGTAGTTCTAAGTTCTATGGGACTGATTACAATAGATGTTAAGTCCCATAGTGCTCAGAGCCATTTGAACCATTTGAACCAAATAATGTATTTTTACCTTAATAATGTGGCACCCAGTTCAAAAACGAATATAAATCGTCGTTGGCATCCAGTACAAAGAAATATAATCACGAATAATTTTCAATCTCCAAGTCGGATACTTCCAGATCGCTAGCCTACGCTAACACTTCAGACCTCTACCCTCCATCAATGCTAGCTTCTGACATTTAACATCCATCACTGCTGGCTGTTCACCTCCAGCTGCCCAACAGTACTTCCATCACTGCTGGCGACTAACTTCCAGCTGCCCAACAGTACTGGCAATTAACTTCCAACAACGACTCAAACCAGCCACAGAGTCTCTTACAAAGAAAGCGCAGTCAGAGATCCAATGCAATGCGCTACACAGCGCTGTCAACACAGAAGCAGCCCACTTACATTAGTTAATACGATTAATGCTACTTCTGACCACTTCGTTATGTTGAAATAACCAGCAAAGTACTCCAGCAAAAAAGATATCTCACCATATAAAAGTTGGTGAAATTTTGTATTTTACGTGTAACACATGTACTAGCGGTAAGTTAAATATATTTTTTTATTCTCTGGAAGGTCCGTGCGTAAGCCACGAGAGAGGCAGTATACAATATTTTCCTATAAGAAGCAGTCCAACTGGCTTATTTCAACATGTCAGTGGTGCCAGCACATAAGCACAAATTCTCTAAAATATTTATCGTGGTGTTATGGGTATAAGCACAGTAATTCTGATCGTTGGTACCTTAATATGTACCCATTTCAGTATGTTGGTTATTTTTCATTTCTGTGCGTGACAGTCTTCAGACAAACACATCACACAATTTAATACCTGATGATTTCTGCACAGTCGTAACTGGACACAAACTGGACTCCGCCTGCCAGTGTAAACTAACCGTTTTACGTCCACGCATCCATACCTCAACATTTGACCTTCTGTCCAGGGGAAAGTAAGCATTATTGAGTTATTCTTATCGTATGTGCTTGGAGATACAAACCAAGCTTGAAAACGCACTACTCCTAATAGCTTCCATTGTATGTAAACACAGCCCACACCATTTCGGAGCCACCACCAGCTTGCTCAGTGCCATGTTGATAACTTCTATCCGTGGCTTTGTGGGGTCTGTGGCAACTCGAACGCTATCATCAGTTCTTACTAACAGAAATAGGTTTTCCAGGAGAGGCGCTGCAGGCAACGTCGTGCTGTTAGCAATAGGCGCTCGCGTCGGCCGTCTGCTGCCACAGCCCATTAACGCCAGATTTCGCCGCGCTGTCCTAACGGATGCGTTCGTCGTACGCCCCACATTGCTTTATGCGGTCATTTCACGCAGTGTTGCTTGTCTGTTGGTACCTACAAGTCAACACAAACGGCGCTGCTCTGGGTCGTTAAGTGAAGGCCGTCGGACACTGCGTTGTTTGCGGTGACAGATAACGCTTTAAATCTGGTATTCTCGCACATTCTTGAGACGGTGGATCGCAGAATGTTGAATTCCCTAGCAATTTCTGAAATGGAATGTCCCATGTATGTAGCTCCAAATACCATTCCGCGTTCTAAGGCTGTTAATTCCCGTCATTCTACCACAATCACGTCGCAAACCTTTCCACGTGAACAGCCTGATTACAAATGAAAGCTCCACCAATGCCCATTTATACGAGGGGCGCTTCAAAAGTTCGTGCAAAAGTAAAAACTAATTATGTATTTGAGGGTAAACCTCTTATTTTTCGACTTGGTCTCCTTTCAGACTAGTACACTTCATCCAACGCTGTTCTATTTTGTTGATCCCTTCCGAGTGATAGGAATTGTCCAAGTCTGCAGAACAGCTATTAGTTGCTGCCACCACCTCCACGTTTGAATAAAATCTTTGTCCCGCCAGCCATTTCTTCAAATTGGGGAACAAATAGTAGCCCGAGGGAGCCTACTCTGGAGAATAAGGGGGATGTGAAACGAGTTGGAATCCTATTTCCATTAATTTTGCGACCACAACTGCTGAGGTGCCTGCTCGTGCATTGTCGTGAAGGAAAATGAGTTTTTTGCCGTCTAATCGCCAGCGTTTTTCTTGCAGCTCGGTTTCCAAACGGTCCAATAACTATGAATAATATTCACCTGTAATAGTTTTACGATTTTTCAGATGGTCTACATCTACATCTACATTTATACTCGGCAAGCCACCCAACGGTGTGTGGCGGAGGGCACTTTACGCGCCACTGTCATTACCTCCCTTTCCTGTTCCAGTCGCGTATGGTTCGCGGGGAGAACGACTGCCGGAAAGCCTCCGTGCGCGCTCGAATCTCTCTAATTTTGCATTCGTGATCTCCTCGGGAGGTGTAAGTAGGGGGAAGCAATATATTCGATGAGGATTATCGCTTGTGAATCCCAAAAGACAGTTGCCATAACCTTTCCGGCCGAAAGAATGGTCTTCGCCTATTTTGGCGCGACTCTCCTTTGGTAACCCATTGTTTTGATACTTTGGTTTCAGGAGTATAGTAATGTATCCATGTTTCATCCACAGTGACGAAACGACGCTTAAAGTCTTGCGGATTCTTCCTGAACAGCTGCAAACCAGCGTTGCAACACTTCACACGATTCCGTTTTTGGTCAAACGTGAGCAATCGTGGAACCCATCTTACGCATAGCTTTCTCATGTCCAAATGTTTATCCAAAATGTTATGCACTCATTCATACGAGATGCCCACAGCACTAACAATCGCACGCACCTTGACTCTTCTGTCATCCATCACCATATCATGGATTTAATCAACGATTTCTGGAGTAGTAACCACCACAGGGCGTTCAGAACGTTCAGCATCACTTGTGCCCATATTGCCAGTCTGAAAATTTTTAAACCACGTATAAACTGTTCTAATCGAAGGTGCAGAGTCACCGTAATGTTTATCACGATTCTCTTTAGTCTCCTGAGGCTTTTTGCCTTTCGTAAAATAATGTTTAATCACCACACGAAATTCTTCTTCGTCCATTTTTCGACAATCACTCGACTTCCTTGGTTCACACGAGTACCAAACACAAAGAAATAGGCCAACATGGCTGAAACTTGGTGTGCGTTCTTTCCAAAGATGCTACTAACTAAATGAGCCGTGTGTCGACTCGTGCTACACCTTGTGTTTAGATTGCATTGGTTTTCCTTTTCTTCCCCTGACATGTTTGTTTGATATGTTGTCCGTCATTAAGTGGCTTCTTGAATGTCTTTTCCCTCTGCTATCGATATCTGCGTTTTTGCTTCCGGGAAACTGCTATGGAGGAAGTGAGATCTTTGACCGGTTGTAACGTCGGGTGGTGGCGCGGAAGTTGGCTGTTGCGCGCAGAGAGTGTGGTGGACACGGGAGGGCAGTGTGGCTCTCCAGCGCGAAGCAGGCGCGGTCGGTTGTACAGAGTCGCCACGTGATGTATGTCGGTTGTGTGTAACGAGCGAGTCGAGTTGACGGAAGAGCTCCCCGCGTGTTGGTTGTATACAGAATCGCCCCACGAGTAGTTGCTGTTCATTTCGCCTTGGTGGGACGTTAACAAGCTTCTTTAAATCCTCCGTTTCAACACTGGAGTTTAAAAGCAGACACCTAACATGAAGGAACGGTCACTACCCGTCAACGTTGCAGAGAAGACGTGAACTCCGCGTGTTGTCGCGTGACCGTGGCGTGTTGGGTACGCTAGCGACGCGTGTGCGGTCGGATGTGTGGATCCTTGCCATCGGAGGTCGTGTACTGCCTGTTCGAGTATAATTGCAAGTTAAGTTCGTGGAAGGTTTAATCATTAAATAATAATTTTGTGTAACCAGCGTCTCTTCTGCCTTGTGGCCTCCGGCGACCGGGTTTCCTGTCCCAGGCACCGGTGTAATTGAAGACGGTGATCTTTCCTCCTCTCGTTGCTGTCTGATGGGAGGTGTAGTTTTGGGCAGATTAATTGTTTCGCCATTCTGTCGTGGGTTATGAGTAAATTCATGCTTCTTGTTGGTTGATCATGTGGTCGCTCATTCAGTACTGTGTGGTGTAATGGTTCCTTGCACGAGGTTAGCTCTAATGCTGTCAGCAAGTTAGGCCATCTTGTAACAAGTTGTCGCTTGCTAAAAGTCGGTGCACTGACCAGCCTGAGAGTGGCAATTGTGTTTACGGGCGTATTTAAATTGGTCAGTATTCTGTCTAGCCTGAGCATTCCTGAGTGGGTGATTTGTGGCCACCTTATACGGGTCCGTCATGTCTGTTATGTTCTAATGATACTCCAGGACACTTTTGTTTAAAATTTTTTTTTCTTCCTCCAAGTTTGTAAATTCCTTTTATTGCCATTAATCGTGTATTTGCTGAGACCTGTTTAATTTTTTACTGGCGGTGTTGGTAGCTTCACTGCCTCGCCGTACCTTATTAACAAAGTTCTGTATTTACTTTAGTAGCCTGTTTACTAATGTTCTTTAATTTTTTTAAATTGTTGTATTGCTATAAATTACTTTGATTGGTGTTAGCGGCGTGTTTTAAAAGGTAGTTTATTGCCGTACTGCTAGCTTTTGTGTTTTTTTAATTTTTTAACTGCTGTATTGCTATAGATTAGTTGATTGCCGTTAGCGGCGTGTTTTGAAAGGTTGTTTATTTCCGTACTGCTAGCTTCTGTGTGTTTTTTTTTTGTTTAAATTTTAAAATTGTTGTATTGCTATAAATTACTTGATTGCCGTTAGCGGCGTGTTCAAAAGGCTGTTTATTGCTGTATTGTTAGTTTCTGTAAGATACGAATAAAACATTTGTGAAAAATCTCAACTCGACAGTAAACTACTAGAAATTTGGCCCCGTTTCCCAACTTGTGGTGTGGCTTGTAGTAATCGTAACCACTGTGTGTGTCACTAGACATGACCTCTACACGTACCGGTGGTGTCATCTCTCGGACTTTGCACGGACTTTTCAAACGCCCCTTGTGTACGTGATACTACCACCATCTGTGTATATGCTCGTATATCGCTATTTGATGTCTTTTGTCACGTCAGTGTGCTTTCCTATATTCCTAGAAGGGCCGCCTCTTTGCGCTACACACTCGGCTTCGGCTACGCGATCGGAGTCGTGCGAACACAGAAGACTGACGGAGAGGCGCCCCCGCCGGCCGCAGAGCCAGACCGCTGCGGCGCGGCTGGGCGACCTGGATGCGAGGTGCGGCAGCGGCAGCGGCAGCGGCAGCGCCTGCGCCAGCGCCACCCCGCTCGCTAACCTACTCTGCGCTCGGGGAGCGGGAGGGGCTCGGAAATATGTAAATGTCCCGAGTTCGTTGCCCCGGCTGCGCGGAGAGAGCGTAAGCCACAGCGCCCGTTTCTCTTCCGGACACACGCCGACATAAACACGGAGCGCCGCACCACACTTCACGCCCTGCCAGGCCTGCACGCTATTTTCTCAAAAATAAAGCCACGCATACACAAAAATACCCGGCACAGCTTTCACCGTTATTTACGAGAGCGGTGCTAAGTGTCGCTGCAGCCTTTTCCTGTCGACGAGAGGAAGAGTTAATGTCCACCTCGTTGTCATTGCGTTTCTGCTTCCCGGTAACGTGCGTGGCTGCATTGTCTGTTTGTTGCTGTCAGCATGGAAACCTAGGACCATTTTTTGAAGATCCAGTTAAGTAAGCCGTCAATCTTGATAACTCAAAAAGTATCCCACTATAGTCTTGGTGCAGTTATTGTGAATTAATTTCTTAATTCAGAATGCGTGCAAAGAATTTGACACACGAATTTGATAAAAATAGAACGACGTTAGACAACTGTATTTTTAACGTTACACGGGAAGCCAGATAAACCATATCGATAATTTTAAACGTACCCAAAAAGAGATAGTAATACCTGGCATTTCACGCATCGGTCGTAGTAAACGCCTTTACAATGGAAACACATCCAACTGAGGTTTGAAGATCTTTCTCCGGTCCTTCTCAAGTATTTTACGTGGTATTTTAGAAAGTTTCTTGTATAGCTCCACAACCAGTTTCTACGTAACTTGTTTTCAAAACTGTATCTGTATCCAGAAACTTGCCTGTCAACAAGACGTAAAATTCTGCAAACTGTCATACCTCAATAAATCTGAAACTATGATTTTACGATAATACTTTCTGTTCTCCTATAGCATCCTGATATGTTACCAGTGTATGAGACATGGAATCTTTGTTACCTTGAAAGGAAAGGGGTATTTTTTTTCTCGAACAAGACATCCAGTTTCGTTAACAATCAATTTCTTGTTGTCGTACAATAGTGACTGCTATATATACAGAGTGTTAAGAGTATAAATGCAGATATTTTTATTGCTGACTGAGAACAGGGTATTGAACAACGTTGCATAAGTGTTCACTTCATTTGCAGCCTATTCATTGTAGCTATTATAAGTATTATGTTTTTAGGTTGTTTAGTACCTCCAAGTACACTTCGCAAGAGCTATCCATTGATGCATATTTTCCCCTCGGTAACAAAACGGTTAGTCTGTACCGCGAGGCACAGTCCACTTAGTGGTGCAGTTACGACAGTGCGGAATACATCAGGTAGTAAATTATGTGATGTTTTGGCGGGAAGACTACCAGACGCAGAGAAAAGACATGTAACGCACTGAACGTACACATTAAGGTACCAATGATCACAATATCTGCACTTATACCTCTCTAACACCCTACATATCTAATAAGGCAGTTTTCGATGTGCAACAGGCGTTTTTAATTGCTCATGCTGGTAGTTATAATTTTCCTGCACGTTTATAGTAGACAGTTTCTCTCTCTCTCTCTCTCTCTCTCTCTCTCTCTCTCTCTGTGTGTGTGTGTGTGTGTGTGTGTGTGTGTGTGTGTGTGTGTGTGTGTGGTGTGTATGTGTGTGTGTCAAGAGAAAGAACGTGGAGGAGGAGAGGTGAGTAGGGGGGCGGGGGGGGGGGAGGGAGAAAGAGAAAGGCAAAGACAGATTTATATACAATGTCTCAGACCTCAGAAATGACACTATGACGAGCCTTCATATTTTCTGCTACAGGTAGTAGATACGTGACGCATTCTGTAAAACTATGCTAATTATCACCATCAGTGTGGGCCAGTGTCTCATTGTTTCCCCTTTTGTAAAACCATCTTCCTGAGCGGAATTATCAGTGCGGCGACAAGTTTAAAAAAAAAAAAAAAAAAAACTGTTTTTAAAAATAAGCGCTCTCATTTGTCAAATTTTTCATAACGCCTAGGGCTATACCTAACACGGCCACCGTCCGACGGAGGGGGCTAAAAGGTTTGTTGACCATCTATCGGACAGATGTCGCTACTCAGGGCTGACATGCTTTTCGTATTGGACGACGAGATCAGTGCAAAATCTGCTGTTTCCTTTTCTTGTTGCGGTGGTAAATCGCTGTATAACTTGATAGAAGTAGCTAAATTTGTAGAATATCTAGTAGATAGTGGCTACCGACTACACTCTACCTATAATAAAATATACAGGTTGGGTTGATAAGGTCTCCAGCCTTGTCGTCAAGTATGGGGTGTCTAGGAATCCTTCGTACTCGGTTCGCTAGATAGTCAAATCAAACAAATAGTATTAATGAGTTTTATTACAAAAAAAAAGAGACAATACTTAACTTTGTCAGTTACACAGATGTGTCGCAAGCAAAAGGGCGACATACGAAACAAGCAATCTTCTTCAGTATAAACGATCACAAGTCTGTGCTTCATAGGGTGTACAAGCGAAGTAACGAGCGTTGACGCTTCTGTCCAAGTCGCTAGTCTTGAAACTGCTTTTCAACTGGGGCGGCGCTTATGTCCTCTTCACCTAAAGGCCGCTGCTGTCGCATTGTCGTCCTGCAGAGGGGTCGGTCAGCGTGCGATTGGCTGACGTCTTCTCACAGCCATCTCTTCTCTGCCGTTCCCGACTGGCGTGCCGGCGCTTTCTGTGACTGAACTCATCTTGAAAAATTAGGATTCTTTCTTGTTTCTGAGCGAGTTATTTAACGTATTGACTGGGAGTGTTACTCGGATAACCTTTAGTAATGGCAGCTGCGTAAGAAAATTGGCAAGGTGTGAGTAGCTCTCGCACACCAACATAATTATGTACATAGGCAGTTCATTCATTATGGTAGTCGAGAATCTCGTCCATTTTTGCCTGTTATCGACAATGATACTGGCGAGTTATCGATCCCAGAGATACTCAGATTTTCGAGACTGTTTTAATTTTAATAATAGAAATGTAACATGAAGTCGTGTAGGAGGCAGGTGACCATCAATATAATAACCAGCAGTTCTCCATTCTGGCTGACTGGATCGCAATGGTAAAAGTCAAACATCAGGCATTGAATGACTTTATTGATCATATGACACGTTCCGGAATTTATCGATCATCAGATATCCAGGAGCGATTACTGCGCGTACACATGAAACAAACATTCGCAGACTATGGAATAATCGGGTCTACTGCCGGATGTTTGTGTCGCTCTGGCACAATATTTCGGCCACGTAACTCGTTCCCTTCTTCAGGTGCTACCTGAGACTGACGTGTTGGAGGATCTTGTCCAGTATTTATGCCAAGAGGGCGCTGGGTGCTCTCTTTGCCGTCCGCGCCCGCCTGGTGCTACTTGTAATGTTTTGTCTCTTCCCGGTGTTCCCTCGGACGTCCGCGCCCGACTTGGGCGCCATCTGTGGCAGCTCTCTGAGGCCTGTCCTGTGTCGGACGTTCCGTTCGCGGTCCACGCCCGCCAGGTGCTGCTCCTGAGGTTTTTACCCCTCTCTGGTGCTTCCACGGACGTCCGCGCCCGGCTCGTCCACCATCTGTGGTCGTGGCAGTTGTCTGGGGCCGGACCCGCATGTGGCGTTCCGTTCGTGGTCCGCGCCCGCTTGGCGTTGCTCCCGAGGTGCTGGCACTTCCCTGGTGCTCCGACGGACGTCCGCGCCCGCCTAGTCCACCATCTGCAGTTGTGGCAGCTGCGTGAAGCCCGTCTCGCGTCGGGGGTCCGCGCCCGCCTGGCGCTGCTTGTAAGGTGGTGTTTCTTCCCCGGTGCTCCCTCGGACGTCCGCGCCCGACTTGGTCTCCATCTGTGGCAGCTCTCTGAGGCCTGTCCTTTGGTGGGCGCTCCATTCACGGTCACGCCTGGCGCTGATCCTGCGGTGTTGGCACTTCCCTGGTGTTCTGACGGTCGTCCGTGCTCGGCTCGTCCATCATCTGCGGTCGTGGCGGCTGTCAGAGGCCCGTCCTGCGTCGGGAGTTGCATTCGCGGTCCGCACCCGCCTGTCGCTACCCCTGCAGTGTTACTACTTCTTGAGGAGTTTGTTGGTTCATTTCGTTGAGCCCTGGTAAGCTCCAGAGCCGGACTCCACGCCGAGCTGAGCTGGTAACCGCTGTCTCGGTTTATTAGATTGTCTGTGATCTTGATCTCGATGGCCTCCTGTACTTGTCAGAGCGACACAAACATCCGGCAGTAGACCCGATTATTCCACATGTCAATATCTCGCCGGGAAAGCCTGAAGAGTTACATTCGCAGACTAGTTTACATACAACCTGAAGTGCAATGTCTACGTGCAGTAATCACTCCTGGATATCTGATGATGGATAAATTCCGAAACGAGTCATATGAGCAATAAAGTAATTCCTTGCCTGATTTTTGAGTTTTACCATTGCTACCCAGTCTGCCTGAACGCAGAAAGACTGATTGTTTGAATTTCAATGTTGACATCGGATAACACATGACAAAATAGATATTTTTTCATGTGATATAGTTACAGATTTACAGTTTTCGGGCTTTTTCCATTGGTTGTGCTGCGAAACCTTGCTTTTCGACAGATTTTATGATTCTAGGCTGACGGGAAATACCCTATACGTTTTGATGAGTGAGTTCGCGAGTACTAAAATATGTGACATCAGTGGCGATATATTCTGACTGCACTGACTTAGAAGCATCAATTTTTACTCTCCTGAGGCACCACAAACCTCAGTACGTGACATAAATTTCAATTTTGGGTTTTTAACAGTCGGACAGGCAGACAGACAACAAAGCGATATAATAAGGGTTCGGTTTTACCGACTGTGGTATGGAACCCAAAAACTATATACATCGCTGTGCACCATAAGAAGCAAATGTTGATCTGAACAAGTGTATCATCACCACCGGACCGTGTATTTACTCAGTACTTAGCAGTAAAGGTAAAAGGACGTTGACGGTTTAACGGCCGGCCGGAGTGGCCGAGCGGTTCTAGGTGCTACAGTCAGGAACCGCGCGACTGCTACGGTCGCAGGTTCGAATCCTGCCTCGGGCATGGATGTGTGTGATGTCCTTAGGTTAGTTAGGTTTAAGTAGTTCTAAGTCCTAGGGGACTGATGACCTCAGAAGTTAAGTCCCATAGTGCTCAGAACCATTTGAACCAATTTGAACGGTTTAACGTTCCGTCGACAACGAAGTCATTACAACACAAGTTAGGATTAGAGAATGATGGGGAAAGAAATCTGTTGTTCTATTTCGGAACGACCATTCCGACATTTTCCTTAAACGGTTTTGGAGAAGCCACAGAAAACTTGAATCTGGGTGACTGGACAGTGATCGAAAATGTCGTTCCCTGGATGTGAGTTCAGTTTCTTATTACTGCACCACACTGTTCGGTCACAGCAAAAATAAAGTACCCACAAGGCAATTTAGCAGCAGCAAAATAAATACCTTTGCATATTCATAGTCTGATATATATATATATATATATATATATATATATATATATATATATATATATATATATATATATATTACTGGCTTTTATGACACGAATCATAAAGAAGTAACAACCATGTCTATAATGAAGAAAATTATTGCAGCTGGAAAAAAAGAAGAAATTCTTGATTCAGGAAAGATATATGCTCGCTTATTAGTTATCTCTCAACAAAGCAAGACGAATTTGTAGACGCTCTTAAATATGAACGTTTAGAGTTCCGTTGTCATTATTTGATGAATACAGTAACATGCGAAGAGGAAACAAAGCAGTTCTGCTGAAGAAACTTGCCGTTACTACTTAAGTAGCTGATTCTTCAGGTACAGGAAAAGTATTCGCAGTTGCTAACATGTCAGCGGTCGGCTTAACTGCTTTGGCTGCCCGTGCACAACTCACGGCCAGACCCAAATGTGCATATGTAGTTCCTGCGTCACAACCTGTACTCGTACACACATTATGTAAATTCCGCGCAGTGGAGGACATTTTGTGCTAGCGAAGTAGCTACAGTTATAAACTTATAATTTATGTTGCACATCGTATTGTAAATGTGCATCGTCAGAGATGAATATTCTCACAGGCACCAGTAGTTGGTCGCGGCCACTGGGATATGCGGTGAATGCGACCTAGCCTGGTTACCCCCTTAGTAACTGTCATCAAAATAGAGCTAGTGATTGTCCGATGACAAACGATTTGCTATAGAGGTGTTTTCGCTTTCTGCCAGCGGAAATATGTAGGGAAGTTTTGAATGATGAAATACCGATTTCAGACGTGTGTGGATTCAAATGGATTTTACTTTAAAGGTCAACATCACTAACAGTGCATGTGTGTTAACTATACAATTTGCAGCATTAGTCTTTTTTGTGACAGACGTCCTAAACTGTTCACATAGCCCTTGTATTATCTCTTTTTTTTTTATTACAATTTGTGTAACATATACCGAATGGTACTCTTCAACACTCGTATTTACAGTTATAGTTCGGTGTATGACAGCGCAGCCGCGTTCACGATCCCTTTCTTCGACAGAACAATTGTGGAACCAACAGAGACGTCGAGTGCTGTAACAGCCACTTCGAGTAATAAACATTGTGCGTAGTTGATGGGGAAGAGGGAGAATATTCGTCAGCATTGAACATAGCGTCAGTGTCACATTAAATATCCCAAATCTTGTTTCGTGAACGATAGAGAGGATCGCTCTCTCTGTTGCAATTACTCATTTAGAATGTTTAATGTCATAATTCTTTTATATGCATATAATTTTTTGTTCTAAGCGTCTCGTTTTGTAATCTCTTCTGTTTTCATTTATGCGCACTCTAGTCAGTCCGTTTTGCGAATCACTGTCTCGACAGAATCAATTTTCATCAGCGAAGTGGACGGACAGATACAGTCGGAGAACCGATAAATCTGTGCTCCGCTCCATTGAAAACGCTTTTGTAACTCTAAATATGTGGTTCTACTGACCAGGCGTATCGTAGCTGAGGATACAGGTCCGACACATCTGTGCCCGGCTGGTGAAATGTGAGCGCGTGTTTGTCCGAACGCCCACATGAATGTGTCACACATTGACGGGTATTATGCTAGAAGGCAGTCGGCCAGTGCTGTAGCTTATGTAGCACCCAATGTTAACACACGCTTCTTCCGCGTGCTACAAGCAGCTGAAGAATAAATATCGAGCCGTCTTTCCACGTCAGTCTGTCGTAGTTCTGCTGCCAATCTCCAAAATCTAGGTCACTGCATTTAGCCAGACTGCGTTTTCCTAGGCACCAGAACGACAGTCTTCAATCGCCGACGTACAAAATTAGCGTCCAAGCATCGCAGATGAATAGGCCTGAGAGAAGAACTTGAGATACTTACCACCCTTATATTTACAGTCCAGTAGCAGGTATTTCACATAACTTCAGAATACGTTCATCTTCTCTTACTTCACGGTAAAGTATTAGTTACTTTATTTGTGTCTAAAGCTTTTCACCTGTGCACGACTTCTCATCTGTGATACTTTGCATAGGAAGAAATTTCGCAGGAAGGAATTTCTGAGAATGTACATTTGGAGCACAGCGTTGTACGGTAGTGAAACGGGTTACGCGAGAACCGGAACACAATGGAATCATCGCATCAGAGATGTGATGCTATAGAAGACTGTTCAAAATTAGGTGGACTAACGAGGTAAAGAATGAGGAGGACCTCCGCACAATCGGAGAGGCAAGTAAGATATGGAAAACACTGACATGAAGAAGAGATAGGATGATAGTTCATAAGTTAAAACTTCTGGGGATAATTTCCATGGTGCTAATGGGAACTGTAGGTGGTAAAACAGCAGAGAAGACAGAGACTGGAATACATTTCGCAAATAATTGAGGACATAGGTTGCACGTGATACTCCGAGACGAAAAGGCTGGCACTTGTTAGAGAGATCACAGTTCGTAGTAATTGACGGAAAGTCACCGAGTAAAACAGAAGTGATTTCTGGCGTTCCCCAAGGTAGTGTTATAGACCTCCAGCTGTTCCTTATCTGTATAAACGATTTGGGAGACAATCTGAGCAGCCGTCTTAGGTTGTTTGCAGATGACGCTGTCGTTTATCGACTAATAAAGTCATCAGAAGATCAAAACAAATTGCAAAACGATTTAGAAACGATATCTGAATGGTGCGAAAATTGGCAGTTGACCCTAAATAACGAAAAGTTCCAGGTCATCCACATGAGTGCTAAAAGGAATTAATTGAACTTCGGTTACACGATAAATCAGTCTATACTAAAAGCCGTAAATTCAACTAAATACCTAGGTATTACAATTACGAACAACTTAAATTGGAAGGAACACACAGAAAATGTTGTGGGGAAGGCCAACCAAAGACTGCGTTTTATTAGCAGGACACTTAGAAAATGTAACAGATCTACTAAGGAGACTGCTTACACTACGCTTGTTCGTCCTCTTTTAGAATACTGCTGCGCGGTGTGGGATCCTTATCAGATAGGACTGATGGAGTACATCGAAAAAGTTCAAATAAGGCAGCACGTTTTGTATTATCGCGAAATATGGGAGAGAGTGTCACAGAAATGACAGAGGATTTGGGCTGGACATCATTAAAAGAAAGGCGTTTTTCGTTGTGACGGAATCTTCTCACGAAATTCCAATCACCAACTTTCTCCTCCGAATGCGGAAATAATTTGTTGACACCGACTAGGGAGAAACGATCACCTAGATAAAATAAGGGAAATCAGAACTCGTACGGAAAGATATAGGTGTTCGTCCTTTCCGCGCGCTGTACGAGATTCGAATAATAGTGAATTGTGAAGGTGGTTCGATGAACCCTCTGCCAGGCACTTAAATGTGATTTGCAGAGTATCCATGTAAATGTAGATATAGAAGAGAATAATTCGTGGTGGGTAGCACGAAACCAGTCAGAGGATTGATATAGTACCTTCCGAACTGTTTTAGTATCTCATGACTCACAACTGTTAAATAAATTGCACGCAAAGAGACTTTGCTACTTATTTCCAAAAGATACATTTTTAGTGCTTGCTTAACTGGTGCATTTTTTCTACAAGTGACAATTTTATTCAATGTATTTAAACGAAGGAGAGCCTAGGCCTACGACAGCTTCCTGAAATTAGGGCAGAGAAACTGAGAGATGTGACCAAATTCATTGTTCGCTCAGATGAATCGATGATCATTAAAGAAAGTGGTTGTCACGAAACAATTATTGCGGGCTTTAAAAAACATAGCGACTGCCAAAAAAATCTGTGTCCATAAAAACAATTTTGTTGGTGCTTCAAAGTTTGAGGTAGGACTCCAATTAATGAAAGGAAAGGCTGTCACGTTATTTGTCACTCATGATTAAATTTTAACATCCTCAATATCATGGACAGCGTAAGGACAAGACGTATAATTGTAAAATTTCGCTGTTATATTTACTACGGTACCTAGACAAACATTATGTACGAGTAACGCAGTGACAAACCGAATCCATGTTTGAAAACGCAGTACACCAACGATAAGTTGTACATGTTTCTTAACGTGTTCTGCTGCGCTCCACACCGTGCTACTTCCGTCGAGGCACAACCCTCTTTTACATTTACGTATAGGCTCGCTTTTTTGTAAATCGCCCAATAACGTCTTAAACATTCTTTATTGGGGTAGATTTGGTGATACGACTCTCTTTTTATTGTTACTGTGGTCTCCTGTCCTAATACTGGTTTGATGCAGCTGTCCATGCCATTCTATCCTGTGCAAGCCTCTTCATCTCTGAGTAACTACTGCAACCTGAATCCTTCTTAATCTGCTTACTGTATTCACCTCTTCGTCTCCACGATCCCCCCCCTCCCCCCCTTTCACACATTCCTCCAATACTAAACTGGTGATCCTTCGAAGTCTCAGGGTGTGTCTTACCAACCGATCCCTAGCCAGGTTGCACCAAAACTTTCTGTTCTACCCAATTCTATCCAGTACTTCCGCATTAAATACATGATCTACCCACCTAATCTTCAGCATTCTTCTGTAGCACCACATTTCAGAAGCTTCTGTTCTCTTCTTGTGTAAACTGTTTTTCATCCATATTTCGCTTCCTTGCATGGCTACACTCCATAAAAATTCAGAAAAGACCTCCTAACACTTAAATGTATAGGCTTATATTCGATGTTAACAAATTTCTCTTCTTCAGAAACGCTTTTCTTGCCATTGCCTGTCTACATTGTATATCCTGTCGTACTTCGGCCATCATCAGTTATTTTGCTGCCGAAATAACAAAACTCATTTACTACTTTAAGTTTCTCGTTTCTGAGTCTAATTCCCTCAGCATCACCTGATTTAATTCGACTACATTCCATTATCCTTGTTTTACTTTTTCTGATGTTCATCTTATATCTCCCTTTCAAGACAGTGGGAGCTAACAAGCGACAGAGTCACTAAATGTAGAGCGTCGTTAACCTCATGATCGGAGGTCAAGATGCAAATGACAAATATTCACTATGTTCAGGCATGATATGAATTCGACTCTCGATATGAAATAAGATTAAGTCAGGGTTTTACAAACTTTTCGTCTTGGTACTACCCACGTTGCCTACATATAGGCTTACGTGTCGGTGCCAGTAGGGCAAAAGCCGGACGCTTCACCAAAGATGATCCGTTACCATTCTGCATAACGTCGTGACCGCCGTTCACGACACCATCGGAGTCTATAGCGACGCCGCTTTAGTGATGGAGCCAGCTGTCGTAACGGTAGGCATGCAGTTAGTCCTGCTCGTGCAGCACTGTACTGCCGGCCCAGACAATCACAGGATGTTTCTCAGAGAGCATTATTACTAGTCGAACGGCATCAACAGTGACATCTGCTGCTATTTGCAGTTTCCGGATAATCAGTTTGCCCTCATTTACAGTGGTTCCCAGCAGTACGTGCAATCACACACGTCATTTATGTGTGCCTTCCTCTGCCCATTGGCACCAAGACTGAACGCGTAATGCGCACATGATCTTGATGGCACGCGGAGCGGTGGCGTGGCCGTCCTGTTTCCCCCTGTCAAATCCTGCGACAAAGAAGATCCGTGCCTTGGTGACGTCGAAGTCAGTGGAGACGACGCTCTAACCAAACCGTAGTAAAAGAAGGGTCATCCATAGGTCATTTAGAAAATGATACATGAATCATTTTAATTAAAAACAAAATATTAACTGTGTCTAAATGCCTTGCCGCAGTCGATACACCGGTTCCCGTCAGATCACCGACGTTAAGCACTGTCGGGCGTGGCCGGCACTTGGATGGGTGACCATCTTGGCCACCATGCACTGTTGCCATTTTTCGGGGTGCACTCAGCCTCGTGATGCCAACTGAGGAGCTACTCGACCTAATAGTAGCGGCTCCGGTCAAAGAAAACCATCATAACGACCGGGAGTGCGGTGTGCTGATCACACGCCCCTCCTATCCGCACCCTCATTGAGGATGACACGGCGGTCGGATGGTTCCGATGGGCCACTTGTGGCCTGAAGACGGAGTGCTACATGCGGTAATACTACTTTACCTAAAAATACTTTTACGCTATTCGCTTCTGCGACATCATTACTTACTGTCAACACTACTCTCTCTGTCTGTCCGTCTGTCTCTCTCTCTCTCTCTCTCTCACTCTCTCTGTCTCTCTCTTTCTTCCTTTCGGCTGGCATCAGGACGATACTCCTGCCATGATATCCAATACTTTCATAGTGTCCCATTGACCTGTGAGAGAAAGATGTGCGGTTCCGTGTCGAGCGATTTAGGGAATCCTCGAGGAACATGAGTCTGTACCGCCATATGAAGATTTGAGACTACGTCTGCATCTACAGCTACATTACTACGCTGCAGTTCACAATTAAGTGCGTGGCAGAACCGCCTTCAAGCTATTTCTCTGCGGTATCACTCTCGAACAGCGCGCGGGAATAGCGAACACATAATTCTTTCTGCGCAAGCACTAATTTCTCTTCTTTTATTATGAGGATCATTCATCCCATTTTGCGTGGGCACCAACAGAATATTTTCATACTCCCAGGATAATGTTGGTGATTGAAATTCCATGAGGGGATCCAGCCGCAACGAAAAAAGCTTTTGTTTTAATAATTGCCACCCCAATTCACGTATCACATCCGTGGCGCTCTCTCACCTTTTCCACGATAGTGCAAAACGTGCTGCCCTTCTTTGAACTTTTTCGATGTACTCCGTCGATCCTATCTGATGCGGAACCCACATTGCACAGTAATACTGCAGAAGAGGAGGTGCAAGCGCAGTGTAAACAGTCTCTTTAGTAGAACTGTTGCATTTTCTCAGTATTATGCAAAAAATAGCAATCTTTGGTTTGCTTTACACACAACATTATCTGTGTGATTATTCAAACTTAAGTTATTCGTACACAGCATTTTAGATTTTTGTTATGTATCGTTTAACCGAAATTTAGCGTTTAGGCACGCTTGTGGATGACTTCACACTTTTAATTGTTTCGTGTTAATTGCCACTTGTCACACCATACAGTTATCTTGTCTAATTCGTTTTGCGATTTGTTTTGATCAATTGAAGACTTTATAAAATGACAGCACTATCTGCAAACAATCTGAGAGTGCTACTCCGATTTTCTGTTAAATCGTTTATGTAGATCAGGAACAGCAGAGGATCTACAGCGCTTCCTTGGCGAACGCGAGATATTATTTCTGTTTTACTTGATGACTTTCCATCATTTACTACGAACTATAACCCTTCTGACACGAAGTCACGAACCCAATCGCACAGCTGAGACGGTAGTCTACAGGAACGCAGATTCATTAGAGGTCGCTTGTGAAGTACGGTGTCAAAAGCCTTCTGAAAATCTAAAAATATGACATCCTCCATCAGTAGGACTCGCTACTTCGTGAGAATTAAGAGCTAGTTGTGAGTTGTGTTTCACAAGAACGATGTTTTCTGAATCCGTGTTGGCTGTTTGTCAATAAATCGTTTGCTTCCACACAGCTCATAACATTCGAACACAGTCGAGTCCATATGTTCTAAAATACTATTGCCAATAGACGTTAGCGATATGGGTCTGTAACGTAGCGAATTACACCTATTTCCTTTATTGTGTATTGGTGTGACTCGAGCAGTTTTCCAGTATTTAGGTACTGATATTTCAACGAGCTATCGGTTGTACACGATTGCTAAAAAGAGAGCGATTCTATCGGCGTACTCTGGTAGAAACCTGACTGGTATACAGTCAGGCCCGGAGGCCTTGCCTTTATTGAATTAAGCAGTTTTGCTACACGGAGGACATCTGCTTCCGAGTACCCTACGTTCGTCACGCAAGTCTCACTGACTGTCTCGTAATGTGGAGCGTACCCGGTGAAATGGAATTATTTCGAATGTTTACGTTTTGATTGTTTGCTTTTGTGATGATTTAAATGCATGACACGAGCTGTAGCTGCCTGAGCACTTTCCACTTTCTTTAAAATGCTTCTCCACATTGTAGTATTTCAATTTATATATAATCGTCAGAGTACTTACTTGGTACAGGTAGCGGTCAGAGGCGCTGTTAGCGCTTAATTTTACCGCTGCCGGAATTCAATTGTTCTACTGCTTTTTACAATGGAAAGTAAAAATTATTAGTGACTTTGATGCTGGACTCAGATGAGACAGCTTGTCTTTGATCTTTTACTTGAAGGGGCATTATTACCAACACAGCATTTTGTGAAACACCTTCTGGCTTTAATAGGCTAGCTTACTGTGAGAACTGTTTATAGAAATTACTATTATTTACGTTGTTAGAGATCCTTTATCATCTCACAAGATTTTTCAGTCATGTTTAAAGAAATATTTAATATGTGTGATGTATAAGGGGCGCTCAAAAAGAAACGAACCGGAGGCATAGTTACAGAAACCAGTACCTGTATGTTAGAAGTATTGACTCTGGCTATTGAGACACTTGTCACACTGAGACACAAGGCGGTGAATAGTTGTCTCACAAAATTCCCGGGGCTGCGATGTTAACCAGTCCAGTACGTACAGCTGGTCGTCGTCGTCCGAGGTGAATCGTTTGCCCCTCAGAGCATTTTTAAGAGGACCATAAATGGCGTAACCACAGGGAGAGAGGTCCGGACTGTATGAAGGGTGGCCGAGAACCTCCCATTTGAATTTCTGCCGGAGTGCCGCGAAGCAGAATGACCCCACGGTTGAGATTGTCTGGTCTTTTTGATTTGATCGCTTGGCGAAGAGTGGTCGAGGTTTCCGAGTAACGCTGGGCATTCACTGTTGTCCCGAGCTGCAGGAAGTGAATCAGAAGGGGGCCATCTTGGTCAAAGAAGAATGTTAGCATAACCTTTCCTGCACGCGCGTGGATGGCCTTGGTTTTTTTTCGTGGTGGTGACCCTGGATGCTTCCACTTGAGACTTTGTCATTTTGGTTCTGGTTCGAAGTTACGACTCCATGACTCACCTCCAGCCTCCACTCGTGCCAGGAACGCATTCCCTTCCCGAGCATATCGCTGCAGATGAGCAAGACAGTGAGCCATTCGACATGCTTCCTGGTGTGGTTGAAGACTGTGGGACACCCATTGGGCACACACTTTGTGCATGTGCAGTCGTTCCTTCATGACGGTGTGAACACTTCCGACGGTCAATCCGACCACGGCGGCTATGGCTTTCACTGTCACTCGGCGTTCCTGGGTAATGAGTTCATCCACCAGCTGGACGATGTCATCGGTAGTGCAGTGCGGTGCTCCAGATCGTGCATCATTGGCTAACGAAGCCCGTCCTTCCCTGAAGCGCTTGTGCCGCGCCTTGGCCCTTGCAAGGGACATGCAGTGTTCGCCGTATACTTGTGACATTCGTGGATGAATGTCCGTTCCTCCTATTCCTTCCGCTGTTAGGAAACGAACAGCACCTCTTTGCTCTTCTGTTGACGCCTCCATGTCACTGTGTGCAATGCGACTGGCAGTGTTGCACGATTGATGCGTGCTGCTGCTAGCTCTGTATAGTCACGTGACGTTCACGTGTACTCTCTAGAGGCGGGCTGTTAACTTCCACTCTCTGGTCGGAAACACACCTCGTTACACACGCCACGATATTACCCTTAGAAATTAGAATTATATTAATACCTTCAGCTGCTGACAGGCGTTGATATATACCAACGGAGACAGGTGAAAATGTGTGCCCCGACCGGGACTCGAACCCGGGATCTCCTGCTTACATGTCAGACGCTCTATCCATCTGAGCCACTGAGGGCACAGAGAATAGTGCGACTGCAGGGACTATCTCGCGAACGCCTCCCGCGAGACCCACATTCTCACCTTGTATGTCCACACACTACATTCGTAGTGTCCCACACCAACACACTCATTGCTCGTGGAAGACATTCCTCCCAACTCCCCAAGAGAAGAAGAAGGTTATTGCCAGAACTATATACTTATATGGATATGGTGTCTGTTCTTTCGGACATGTCCTTACCCCTATTTTTCTGAGAATTTCGAACATCTTCCACCATTTCACACTGTCAACCGCTTTTTCCAGGTCAACAAATCCTAAGACTGTGTCTTCATTTTCTTTAGTATTGCTTCCATTATCAACCGCAACGTCAGAACTGCTTCTCTGATGTCTTTACCTTTCCTAAAGCCAAGCTGATCATCATCTAAAACATCAGTTTTCTTTTCCATTCTTCTGTTTATTGTTCTTGTCAGTAACTTGGATGCATGAACTGTTTGGCTGAATGTGTGACAATTCTCGCACTTGTCGGCTCTTGCCATCTTCGTAATTGTGTCGATGATGATATTCCGAAAATCAGATATTATATATACTCATACATTGTTCATAACACTGTTAATATTCTTTTTGTTGCTATTTCCCCCAATGATTTTAGAAATTCTGCTGAAATGTTGTCTATCACCATTATATTATTTGATTTTAAGTTTTCCAAAGCTCTTTCAAGTTCTAATTCCAACACTGGATCCCCTATCTCTTCTGTATCGACTCCTGTTTCTTCTTCTATCACTTCATGAGACAAGTCTTCCCCTTCCCCTCAAAGACGCCTTCAGTGTAGTCTCTCCACATATCCGCCCTCACCTCTACTTATAACAGTGGAATTTTCATTGCACTTATAGTGTTACCACCCTTTCCTTTTCAATTTCTTAAAATTTTTCTTCTAGTCATTTTGCCTCAGCTTCCCGGCGTTTTAGATTTGTTCCATTCCTAAGTGATTTGTATTTCGGAAGATCTGAATTTCCCTTAACATTTTTGCATTGTCCATTCCTCTTCAACTTAACTGTCTACTGATCTATTCCGTATCTATAGCCGGAGAGAACTTCAACCGTATCTCCTCATTCCTTAGTGTTTCCGTATCCAATTTCTTTGCGCACTGATTTTTCCTGACTAGTCTCTTAAATTTCAGCTACTCTTAGTCACTACTAAATTATGATCTGAGTCTAAATCTGCTCCTGGGTACGCCTTACAATCCACTATCTGATTCCGGAATCTCTGCTTCACCATTATGTAATCTAAGTGAAATCTCCCTGTCTCTCCCGGCGTTTGCGAAGTACACCTTCTCCTCTTGTGAGTCTTGAACGGAGTATTCGCTATTACTAGCTGAAATTTATTCCAGAACTCAATTAGTATTTCATCTCTCTCATTCCTAGTAGCAAGCCCACATTCTCCTGTAACCGTTTCTTCTACTCCCTCTCCTACCACGGCACCCGAATCCCCGATGACTATTAGATTTTCATCTCCCTTTCCGTATTGAATCATCCCTTCAATATCCTCATACACTTTCTCCATCTCTTCACCTTCGGCTTGCAATGTCTGCATGTATACCTGATCTTTCGTTGTCGTTATTGGTTTGCTGTCGATTCTGATAAGAACAAGCCCATCACTGAACTGTTCACAGTAACTCGCTCGTAGAACGTTATCCTTTCGTTGATTATTCAATCTTTATCTCATGGTCACCTCCCTCTTGGCAGTCCCTCCCGGTGTTCCGAATGGGGGACTATTCCGGAATCTTTTGCCAATGGAGAGAACATCATGATACTCTTTCAGTAACAGGCCATATGTCCTGCGGATACGCATTGTGCATCTTTAATGCAGTGGCTTCCATTTCCATTTGCATTCTCGTGCCGCTGATCATTGCTGATTCTTCCGCCCTTGGGGGCAATTTCCTACCCAAGGGCAAGGGTGTGCCCTGCATCTCCCCTCCGTCCTCTTTGATAAGACGTCCTTAGGTTAGTCAGGTTTAAGTAGTTCTAAGTTCTAGGGGACTGATGTCCAAAGATGTTAAGTCCCATAGTGCTCAGAGCCATTTTTTTGATAAGACCTTGCTGAATGAGGGTGACTTCTTGTGCCGAACGTCTTCGGCGGCCATTACTGATGATTTTTGTTAAAAAATTTAGTGTTGGAGGGACTCGAAACCAGGACCGATAACATTTTGATAGCTAATCAAAGATGCTACTCCCTACTTCATTTTTACAACGTATATTTTATTGATAATTTATAATAAAGTTTCAGTTGAAAGTTACAATAAAAGTACAATTTCGCAATTTTTCACAGTTGTCAAAGTATACTGCTTTATTGTCATTTTTGTCTTAATATAATTTCGGTTTGAACTATTCCTATTTCCTCTCCAAACCAAAACATCCTTCTCGGGGGTATTTTATTATGTAATTCGTGGCATTTTAGAAGAATGAAATTCTTGTTCTGACTGTATTTGAAATAAGGGAGCTGTTATGGTGTACGGCGAAGCGGCGGCACGCCAGTCAGAAACGAGAGAGCAGAGGGGGCTCTGAAGAAGGCGTTAGCCAGCTGCACGCTGACCGACTCCTCGCCACGACCACGATGCAACGGTAGCGGCCTCTATGCTAAGAGAACTCAAGCGCCACTCCCGACTGGTCGCGGCTCGCTTCTGCAGCAGCATCGACATTAGGTGCTTGAAGAGCAGCGACTTAGGAATTGTATATACTAAAGAGATTTCTTATTTGCAAGTCCCCCTTTGCTTGCGACCCTTCTGTGTTATTGTCAAAGTATTGTCATTGTTAATTCCATAATAAAACTCATTAATAAGATTTGTTTGAATGTTGGCTAGCGATCTGAGAAGGCAGGCTTTCTAGACCCCACATATTGGACGTCAAGGCAGGATCCAACATTGGTGACGAATATTGAGAAGAACCCAGTGCCTGGCGCCTTTTTGTATTTTGCTGGCGCCTTAATTTTACTTTGTCTCTTTCTTTACAGGGGCGTGTTTACTTGCTGTAACAGAACCGCTTGTAGTGGTTTTGCTATTCAGTGTTTTCAGGTGGGCGTTGCGGAAATTTTCTTTGCTTGTGTGCTTCTTTTTATTGCTTGCCTTGTCTGTTTATCGCAATGAGCAACCCACCTCACCCACCCCCTGTTTGAGTGGCTCGATTGATTGCAACAGTTTGAAGCCCACGTAATTGCTCACAAAATACCAGGTACTGCGAAACTCCATTACTTTTTGTCAACGGCAGGAAGTTCAGTGTTTCGCCTCATTCAGAAATTGCTTCCTGACGCCACTCTGAGTGTCCAGCTAGGTACTAATTCTTTAATTGCAAGAAAAGGTCGGAACAAACTTGTCGCGAGTGGGTTGCAGATCTGCAGTATATGACGAGGAAATGCAAATTCAAATGTGTTTGTGGTGGTTTATATTCAGATGTTATGTTACGAGATGTGATTATGTACAGTGTAACTGATGTCAAACTTCGAGAACAGATTTTGAAACAGTCTGATCCATCATTTCAATAGGTAGCGCAAATACTAGATCAGACCGATTCAAGTGCCGTGTCGGCCGATAAATTTGGGCATGCACCAATATGTTGGGCCGAGTCGTCTCTTGCTAGTGACCGGACCATTGGGCAGTGGCAGATTACGCGCACCATGTTGCATAAACGGTTCTCCACGCCGCGTGAGCAGCGCTCTCCACAGGTAAACAGAATTAAGTCATGTCCTCGGTGCTATTCACGGCACAAACGCCAAGACTGTCCTTCCAGACAAGCACAGTATTACGCTTGTGGCAAGAAAGGGTTCAATCCGTATGTTTGCAACGGAACGAACATAAGAATTCTACCCACTCACAAAAATTCCGTCACAAGGCCCATGTAATCAATGCAGTGTATTCAAAGCCTGCTGCAGGCATTGGCAAACCTTCCAAGCAAACAGTTTTTTTTTTAGTGGTGTGCCAGTCCAACAAGAGTTTTGTTCATTTGCATATTAGCAGAAAACGTGTCAATCGTTAACACAAATGAACTGTTAGGCTCCCCACGTCTGTCTAAAACTAGCAAGCACCTAACGGCTTATAATGGACACGACATTCCCGTTCTTAGAAAATGTACTTTGCCGACCATGTATCGCTCGCATACGCGCACTGTGACGTTCACTGTGCTAAAATCACACAATTGTGAGAATATGTTTGGCGTTGATTCGTTTGGCTTTAAAATTCAGGGATATGTTGTCAGCGTCCACATTCAACGCAAAGTACAGTGTAGCTAGCTTGTGAAAGTAATTCACTCTTTTTTGAAGTTTTAGGTAAGGCTAAAAATTACGTTGCACATATTACTACGAAAGACAATGTTCAGCCGAAATTTTGGCGGGCCACGACGGTTCCCATTGCATTACAGGACAAAGTCGCTGCTGAACTTAAAGAATTACAAGACAGTGGAGCTATTCCGCCCATACAAGCTAGTTAGTGGGCAAGTCCACTGGTTTTGCTCCCCAAACCTTCAGTCTCCCTACGGATCTGTGGGTTAGAATAGGACCGAGGTATTCCTGCCTGTCGTAAGAGGCGACTAAAAGGAGTCTCACACTTTTCGGCCCTCTAAGTTCAGGTCCCATTCTATAGTTTGACCTGCCACTTTCAAAATTCTACGGAAGTTCGGGCTATATGGGGAACGACGCCTTACGTTTTGCATGAGTTATCCATAGTGCCATTAGATTCGATCTCCTGAACCTCTTGCTATGGCATTGCATCTCCACCTGTGATTCAACTATTTAGGCAAGGATACTTTCTGGGGTATGTTTCTTCCATTGTCTGCTGTCCTCTTTCACCCCCACGACAATATTGGATTTCTCTGTGCCCAGTATCCATCATGGTAGCCAGACAGTTGTGGTGGGGCCATCATGTACCCATTTGGTGGTAGCCCCCTGATAACACAGGGATTGCACTGCTGATGCCTGAGCTGTAAACTCCCCACGTATGCCAAGGAGTAGATGCCTGTCTTCCTGGGGTATCAGGACTCCCAGCGATGGCCATCATACGAGTTGGCCTTTGCTGTGGCTGGGTGGCGCCTGTGCGGAGAGCCCCTGATCGGAGTGGGTAGCGTCAGGGCAGATGAACTACACTATGTCATCTCTTGCTGGTAACAGTATGGCACCAGCAGTCTCTAAGAAGGGCAACATCGAGTACAATGCCGACAGGTATGACCCTAAATCGTTTCCCTCTCTCGCTACACCGTGGGAGGAATGTAGTGCTACACAATGGAGAGAACCATATTCGCCTAGGTTTTTAGTCTGTAGCAGAACAGATGGGGACTCTTTTCTACCTACTAAGCATCAGTTCTCCGTTGAGGATACGTTTGGAGAAGTGACAGCGCTGTCCAAGATGCGAAACGGCGCAGTCTTGATGCATTTTCCATTGCGATTCCCTTTTGTAGTCTGATGACGAGCTCCGCGCCAATTTAGAACAGCAGGGTGTTCATTTCATCTGGCTCGTTTACAGAGGACCCAAAGACAACAAGGTTGATACTTGTGCTTTCATCTTGGCCTTTGAGGATGATTCATGCCTGAAAAAGGTCAAGGTGATGGTTTGCTGCTATGATGTTAAACCAAATGTCCCTCCCCCTATGCGGTGCTTTAAGTGCTGGAACTTTAGGCACATGTCTTCCCGCTGCACTTCCAGCGCCACATGTCGAGACTGCAGACGTCCACTGCACCCAGATACTCCGTGTGCGGCACCTCCCACTTGCATCAACTGTGGAGAGCACCACTCCCCTGCTCGCCAGACTGCCCAGTACTCCAAAAGGAGCGGAAAATCATGGAGTACAAGACCCTGGACTGGTTGACATACACAGAGGCTAAACGTAAATTTGAAAGATTACACCCCATTTGGTTGATGTCGACATATGCTGCAGCTATGTCACCATCGCCGTCCCAAGTGCCAGTGGTTCCTCACTCTGGGCCACGAACAGTGGGCCCTCCAGGCCACCAGAATACATCCGACCCCTTCGTGGTAGGGGGCAAATTTTCCTCTGTTTGCTCTCAGAGCACCTACTTCTGGAGCAAAGCCAGTCCAAATGCTGGGGACATCAGTCCCCTCCCCCCCCCCCCCCCCCCACTGGTGAAGGAACAACCTCCTCTGGCTCCTCACATGTGGAAGGGGTCCCTTGGGGCCCTCTCTCTCAGGGTCTCCACTAATGCCAAGGCAGACACTCATCAGTGGCTCAAGAAGCCAAAAGCTGCTGGATGAAGAGCTTTATGGTCTTCCCCCATGCCTGAAGCTACTTCAGAGAAATCTTCCCAGCAAGTTCCTAGAGAGAAGCGAGGAAGCAAGCAAACTAAAGAAGTCTGCTAAGAAACAGGACCCTCTGGTGGCCCCAACAGCACCAACTCTGCATCTGAGGATGCAGTGGAGATATTAGCATCCCCTGAGGACCTGGATTTCACTGATGCCTCATCCACCATCTCTCAGGGTCTCCACTAATGCCAAGGCAGACGCTCATCAGTGGCTCAAGAAGCCAAAAGCTGCTGGATGAAGAGCTTCATGGTCTTCCCCCATGCCTGAAGCTGCTTCAGAGAAATCTTCCCAGCAAGCCCCTAAAGAGAAGCGAGGAAGCAAGCAAACTAAAGTAGTCTGCTAAGAAACAGGACCCTCTGGTGGCCCCAACAGCACCAATTCTGCATCTGAGGATGCAGTGGAGATATTAGTATCCCCTGCAGACCTGGATTTCACTGATGCCTCATCCACCATAGAAATGGCTACAAATACTCAATCGTTAGGAGCAGGTGATACTGAGACATAGCCTGCCTCCTTGTGCACTTCATGCCTTTCCAGCCTCACGATAACATCATCCCCAGTGGGACTGCGGCGGTTTTTTCCACCACCTGGTTGAGCTATGACGACTCTTAAGCTTTACACCTGCTTTCAGCACTGCCCTTCAGGAAACCTGGTTCCTGAAAATGCAGACCCCTGCCCTCCACAGCTGTAGAGGATATTACAAGAACTGTAGTGACTGTAATTGAGTGATAGGTGGAGTTTGTGTCTATGTCCTGAACTCAGTATGCAGTGAACCTGTGCTCCTTCATACTCCTCTTGAAGCTATGACTGTCAGGATAATGATGATGCTGGAAATAACTGTCTGCAATGTATATCTTCCTCCAGAAGGTGCAGTACTCCTAAACGCATTGGCTGCACCGATTGATCAATTCCCTAAACCTTTCCTACTTTTGGGAGACTGTGTCGCTCATAACCCCTTGTGGGGTGGCACCATGCTTACTGACGAAGGCAGAGATGTCGAAAATTTACTGTCACAATTCGACCTCAATCTCTTAAATACAGGTGCCCCCACACATTTCATTGTGGCACATGGCACATATTCGGCCTCTGATCTCTCGGTTTGCAGTCATGGACTTCTCTCATCTAGCGACTGGAGAGCACATGACGATCTGTGTGGTAGTGACAACTTCCCCATCTTCCTGTCACTGCCCCCGCGTCAGGCCCATGGACACCTGCCCATATGGACTGTAAACAAGGCAGACTGGGAAGTCTTCGTCTGCTGTCACCGCTGAATCTCCCCCACATGGTAACATCGATGTGGTGGTTGAGCAGGTAACTACGACAATATTTTCTGCGGCAGAAAACGCGATCCCTCGTTCTTTAGGGTGCCCCCAGCGAAAGACAGTCCCTTGGTGGTCGCCGGAAGTTGCTGAGGCAATTAAAGAGCGTGGGCGAGCTCTACAGCGGTAAAAGCGGCACCCTTCCCTGGGGCGGCTCCATGTCCGCGTTCGCCAGCTGATCAAACGACGGAAACGGGAGTGTTGGGAGAGATACATGTTGACTATTGGGTGCCATACGTCACCTTCCCAAGTCTGGGCAAAGATCAAACGAGTTTTTTGGTACCAGACCCCAACAGAAGTTCCCAATCTTAACATAAATGGCGTGTTATCTACCGACGCAAACGCGATTGTCGAGCACTTTGTTGAGCACTATGCTCGTGCCTCTGCGTGTGAGAATTACCCACACTCAAACGGCGGATGGAAGGGAAAGTCCTCTCGTTCACTACACGCCACAGTGAACCCTATAGCGCCCCATTTACAGAGTGGGAGCTGCTCATTGCCCTTGCACATTGCCCCGACACAGCTCCTGGGCCAGATCGGATGCACAGTCATATGATTAAACGTCTTTCGTCCGACTACAAGCGACGTCTCCTCGTGGTCTACAACCGGACCTGGTGCGATGGCGTCTTTCCATCTCACTGGCGGGAGAGCACCATCATACCAGTTCTCAAACCCGGCAAAACCCGCTTGACGTGGATAGCTATCGGCCCATCAGCCTCACCAACGTTCTTTGTAAGCTGCTGGAACGTATGGTATGTCGATGGTTGGGTTAGGTACTGGAGTCACGCGGCCTATTGGCTCCGTGCCAGGGCGCTTTCCGCCTGAGTCGCTCTACCACTGACAATCTTGCGTCCCTCGAGTCTGCCATCCGAACAGCGTTTTCCAGGCGCCAACACCTTGTTGCCGTCTTTTTTGATTTGCGAAAGCGTATGACACCACCTGGCGACATCATATCCCTGCCACGTAATACGAGTGGGGTTTTCGAGGCCCGCTCCCGATTTTTATCCAAAATTTCCTGTCGCTTCTTACTTTCCGTGTCCAAGTTGGTGACTACCATAGTTTCCCCCACATCCAGGAGAATGGGGTCCCACACGGCTCTGCATTCAAAATGGTTCAAATGGCTCTGAGCACTATGGGACTCAACATCTTAGGTCATAAGTCCCCTAGAACAGAACTACTTAAACCTAGCTAACCTAAGGACATCACGCACACCCATGCCCGAGGCAGGATTCGAACCTGCGACCGTAGCAGTCCCGAGGTTCCGGGCTGCAGCGCCAGAACCGCACGGCCACCGCGGCCGGCGCTCTGCATTCAGTGTCTCTTTATTTTTAGTGGCCATTAACGGTCTAGCAGCAGCCGTAGGGACGTCTGTCTCACCCTTCTGTATGCAGACGACTTCAGCATTTAGAAAAATTGGAAATTTGTGGTAAGGTCTTATGGGACCAAACAGCTGTGGTCATCGGTTCCTAAGCTTACACACTACTTAATCTAACTTAAACTAACTTACGCTAAGGACGACACACACATCCATGCCTGAGGGAGGACTCGAACCTCCGACGAGGGGAAGCCGCACGGACCGTGAAAAGACGCCCTAGACCGCGCGGCTACCCTGCGCGGCTCTTCAGCATTTCCTACTGCTTCACCAGTACAGGCCGGTTCCCACTAGGGCTGCCGCGCGTCAAAACGGCGCGTCAGCGGCGTGGTTGCCATGGAAATGGCGTCAGCGGCAAGGCGCGGCGGGCTCTGCGTCGCGGTTTGACCATGTCGAACCGCTTCCGCTGCCGCGTGCCGCGCTCCAGGTGCGCGCCGCCAATCACAGAACGCGCTGAGCGTGACGTCAGGTACGGACTCCCGGGCCACACGAACTTTCGCCGAACCGCTGGCGCGGACGCGGCGGCAGCTATGAAATACTTATCATCCGATTCCAAGGAAACTATTCGGTAGAAAAATTTGATTCTTGGGCATGTTACAGCCTGATATCTTCTCTCGATAAAGGACCGAATTTCTTTTCGTTATTCGTCGTGGTTACTTGCTGTATCGCATTTACGTAAACCTTTACACGAAATTTTAATGAGTGTGCAGAGGTAAAAACGCATTGCGTGGACTTTGCGTACAGTTCATTTTAGGTAATACATTATTGCGTATGAAATTTAGTCAACATATCGAAATTGTTTTTAAAGCTGAGAGCAGATTGATAGCTATGACCGTTCTCGAGATATTGTCTGATATGTCGGCGGACGGGCTATGCCGTGACCGCGCGCGGGTTGCTCGGCGACGCGACCGGTACTTCGTCCTGCTCGTCGTAAACCATGTGGTTGTATCAACTGCAAATTTCGTAAACGGTTCAAGAAATCGAAATGTTGTTTTTTTTTTTTTTTTTTTTTTTTTTTTTTGCAAACGATAACTTGTGAAAAGTCATGTATTTCGTCGCATGATAAATATCCTAAATCTGTTTATCTACCAAGATATGAAAGTAACTACAGTTTTTCAGAAGGGATAGATGAATTTTTTTAAATGGCATTAATAGCATGTCGAATGAGAAGTTAAACCGAAACTAATTTGCTGGTATGTCATAAGATGTAATTTACTAAATATGTAGAGCTATTGATTATTTCCTTTCTTTTTTCTTTATCCAGTGTACTTTACTGATTCAAGACGCGTTTCGCCTTTTACTTTAAGGCATCTTCGGTGGAATCTAGAATGACTCAGTTTTGTTTTGATCTGTGATACTTGGAGATTGTAAAACAGTTCACATCTTTGTTTACGTGAATGACTGATTACTTACAGTGAATTGAGTTTTTGGCGGACATATACGTTTCCCCTCACCTGCTCACATGCTGGAGGTTGAACTAAAACTTAGATTATGGAACATAAGCACATTTTCATGTTCCCTCTTTTTTCTTCTGTCACTAGCAGTAGACGTTTTACCGAAAACTCTGATTTAAAGTCGTAACTACAGTGTGTTCACCTCATGTCCCTTCCTGTCTGGTTTGTTTATGTACATGTTGCCAACCTGCAGAATTATATGCTGAAAACTAATGTTTATTTTTGTTCTCCTTATATCTGTATGTGTGTGTGGCTAGCCAGTGATAGTTATAGAAAGTTGAAAGTGAATCCAGTAGTTGTCAGACAGTGGTTGAAAGATTTGGTGTTCAGCTGATTTCAGTTTTGGTTTAAATGTTTTAAGGAGTGCATGGAAGAGTAAATTCACTGCTTACATTAATAGATAAAATAGTAGAATAGTATTTCAACAGATGATTATTATCAGAATACTATCACCCAACCCCTTTGTCCTCACTCTTTGACGCCCCACAATACGCCCTGTCAACTAACCCCTATTGTCGTCAAGGTTGTACCGTAATTTCCTCTTCCTTCTCTATTTAATTCCGTACCTCTTCTTTAGTCACACGATCCTCGTATCTAAAGTTCAGCATTCTTATGAATCACCACGTTTTGAAAGCGTCCATTGTCTTCTTGACAGAAGTGTTCATCGCCCACGTTTCACTTACATACGAGGCTGCACTCCACACAAATACCTTTGTAAAATAGTATCCAACCATTAGCATTTATATTCGGTGTGAACAAATTTTCTTTTTCAGAACGCTTTTCTTGCTATTGACAGTCTTCAGTCAGGTTTGCGTCTGCACCAGGAAATGCCTTACAATTTAAAATCTGGTTTCGAAAACTGTTCCAAATATATATTATTCTTTCGTGATTCTTAAGCAAGGTGCTGGCGATGATTACATTATGCTCTGTGGGAAATTCTATCAGGTGGCTTCCACTTTCATCCCTTCCACCTAGCCTTTGTGTTCTTACTGTTTTCGTGTACCTGCTACCGTATCACATTTTAAATTTTTGTCTCGCTTAACTATCTGAATAATCTCTTTTGTCGTACATTGTTTCAATGTGTTGGGAGATAGTGAACAATCGTGAACGGTAGTCATGAAATCTGTTTATGGTGAAATGAGAAAACATGAATAATGAAATATGTGAAAGAGTACATTGTACAGAAAATGAAAAATTGGTATGTCTTCACCCAACTTCGTCTTTCCTTCATGTAGGTGTAAGATATAGCTAATCAAACGCACCGCGCGTTTCAGTGGGTCCTGCCCCGTACCTCAGTGGCTGTCCGTCATTGGCTACCGCTAGCATCTGCCGCTTCCAGATGGGAACGCCAATTCCGCGAGCCGCCGCGTCAAAGCGGAAAACGCTTGCCGCTGCCGCTGCCGCACGACGCGCTGCCGCGCTCTAGTGGGAACCGGCCTTACTAGTGTTGCTGAGCGGCGCCTACTGGGAGCCGTCCACAAGGTGCAGTCATGGTAGTGATGGGCTAAACTGCGATTTTCCGATATCAGTGATTTCTGTGAATGCTACTTTTCAGTATCTGTTATTCTTAACTGTGATTTGTCGCAGTTAAGAGTCGCAGTTAAGGAACCTAAGTCGCGTATCCCTCCGCCACTGCTATTTCTGCTACTTCCGCGATTTCTGCGACTTCTGCGATTTCTGCTACTTCTGCGATTTCTGTGACTTCTGCTACTTCTGCGATTTCTGTGATTCCTGCGATTTCTGCGACGTACCACGGTATGAAAAAGTTACGTCTGCCCACACAGAAAATTGCATCTCAACAAACCTGTCATTGGTAAGTATGTTTTACGTTTATTCTTCCGTTGGCTTTAATTTTGTATTAAAGAAACAACTGTGAAAATATTAATAGTGTGATTAATATGTAAGTAGCTGCACAGTACCGTAATAGTTCGTGTTTAGAAAATGAATTCTAACATGTTGTTATGTTCATAGGTACCTGAACTACATTTCAGTCACTCAGTAAAGTGATAATTCAAAATATCATTGTCAACAGATCTGAAGAAATTGCCAGTCTTTAGACCGTTTTCGTCAGAGGAGAGGTTAGTTTCTAAGCGTTTTTTATGGACTTAATTACTTCAGTGAGATCGTTCTTGCGAATGTGATATAGCAAATATTAGCAAATGTGTTATAGCAAATATTAGCAATCTACTCTGTCAATTATATTGCTAGTAATTAGTGACAGCAAAAATTGTTTAACAATCCTTGTGTTTTTGCAGACGCAGTTCTGACTGATTACTGGTTGCTGTACATATCTATCCACATCAAGGCTGTTGAGAGAGACTCGTGAAGATTCAAGACAGCTCTTAGAGGATTTGCAGTTTAAAAGTGAAATAATTATGAAATAAGTGTGTGACTGATTAAAGTGTTTTATTGAAGTTGTTGTGCGATTTTAAAGGAATAATAAATGTTAAATACTTTGAGTGAATAATAAAAATCTCATTTTCCACATGTTAAGCCGTCCTATACCCGTAATTTTCCGCCACTTATTTATTGGTAAACACTTGTTGGATACCGACGAGCCGCCCCCCCCCCCCCCCCCTGACCTGTAACATATCCCGAAGTCTACAATATGCATTTTGAGGCTGTTGATATGAAAGTGGGAAGTACAGATCTTCCAGTTAAATCAGGAATAGCTTAAGTGCGTTACTTGAAAGTGACACAGGAAAAACTTACTTATGTAGGTGGTAGTAGTGTCGGCAAAAAGTTCTTGTGTGTGAAGTTGCCATGTAGAACACCAGGTGTAAAACTTTTCTCCCGAGTCTTGAACTGTGTCAGAACAAAAGTGAGGCATTCATATGACTGTTTTCATTTCTCTACACTTATACAGATGTCTGAGTTCTGCTGTGTTAACATTGCAAAGTCCTGTAGGCATGTGAAGTATTAACCAAAACTGTCATTTTGGAAGCAGAATCAAACACATTTGTTACGTTACTTGATATTTTCAGGAGAAAAAGGCAATGTTGCTTCTTATTAATATAATACATTCAGAGTCACAGTAGTATTTGACCAATCATAACTGATGCTGAATGTGCATGTCGTCATATAACATGAAGGGCTTATTTCAATAGTGGTACAAGTCCATTACCTACACTTTTCTGTCTATAATGCTTCTGAAATTAGTGATCCAAACAAACATAAATAAAGGTTCATATCTAGCAAGAAGCCATATGCTTGAATATTTCTGGTATCTCAACTGCAGATTTTTCAGCACTCATTTAACTTTACGACTCTATATCTCAAAATTAACAAAAATGGACTTGTACCACTTCATATGCACACACAGCACATCGATCTCCTGAGGCACAAGACTCTCATAACGAAGTACGTACGTCGGTCAACAGATGACACTAGGAAAAGTATGTTAACTGCGCTTTTTAGTTGCTACTTGCGACTCTTAGTTGCGATTTGTCACAGAAATCGCAGTTTGACTCGGTAGCGAATAGCGTAGTATGAACTTTGCTCAACAGATGGCAGTGCTAACTGCGCTTTTTAGTTGCTACTTGCGACTCTTAGTTGCGACTTGTCACGGAAATCGCAGTTAGACTCCATAGCGTACCGCAGAGATGGGCGTAGTACGAACTTTGACCCACAGATGGCACTGTTAACCGCGCTTTCTAGTTGCTACTTGCGACTCTTAGTTGCGACTTGTCACGGAAATCGCAGTTAGACTCCATAGCCTACCGCAGAGATGGACGTAGTACGAACTTTGGCCAACAGATGCCACTGTTAACCGCGCTTTTTAGTTGCTACTTGCGACTCTTACTTGCGACTTGTCACTGAAATCGCAGAAAGCAGTGCTAAATTCGACCAATAGATGGCTCACGTCTTTGAATGTGAAATACTACTTGCGACTGCTAACTGTGACTGAAATCGCAGTTAGATTCTGTAAAGTTGCTACTGTGATATCTGTGACTTCTCAGTCACTGCGATTTCTAACAGATACGCGATTTCCTGCCCACCACTAAGTCATGGGCTCGGGCCCACAGCTTTCAGTTTTCGGCCGCAAAGTCGTGTGCTATACACTTCTGTCGGCGTCGTACCGTTCATCCGAAACCAGAACTTTACCTTACTGACGATCGCCTCACTGTAATGGAGACATATCGATTTTGGGACTGTTTTTCGACGCCCCATTGACTTGGCTTCCTCACCTTCGTCAGCTTAAGCGGAAGTGCTGACAGCATCTCAACTCTCTTCGCTGCCTGATCAACACCAACTGGGGTACAGATCGCTCTACGCTGCTGCAGCTCTACAGAGCCCTTGCTCATCCCTCCTTGACTATGGGGGTCTGGTTTATGGTTCGCTGGTGCACTCAGCGTTGCGTTTACTCCACCCAGTGCACCACTGTGGCGTTCGACTAGCGACGGGAGCTTTTAGGACGTGTCTGGTGACCAGTGTCCTGGCGGAGGCTGGAGTCCCTCCATTGCAGGTCAGGCGTGCACAGCTGCTCGCCAGTTACTTTGCACACGTTCGTAGTTCTGCGCATCCGAATTACCGGCTCCTTTTCCCAACCGCGCCAATTCATCTCCAGGATCCGCGGCCCAGGTCAGGGCTTACAGTTGCAGTTCGCGTCCGATCCCTCCTATCAGAACTGGCGTCCTTGCCTTTACCACTTATACTCGAGATCCATTCGCGTACACCTCCTTGGTGTACACCTAGGCCGCGGCTTCGTCTGGACCTTTCACATGGCCCAAAGGACTCAGTTCACCTCGTGGCCCTCTGCTGTCACTTCCTCTCGATTGATGACATGTACCGAGGCCATGAAGTGGTTTACACTGGCGGCTCGAAGGCTGATGGTCACGTCGGCTTCGCGTATGTCCATGGAGGACGTATTGAACAGCATTCCTTGCCCGATGGTTCCAGTGTCTTCACTACCGAGCTGGTGTTATATTTCGTGCTCCTGAGCACATCCGTTCATGCCCCGGGGAACCGTTTCTTCTGTGTACTGACTACTTGAACAGCCTACTAGCTATCGACAAGTGCTACCCTCGTCATCTTTGGTAACGACCATCCAGGAGTCCATATATGCCCTGGAACTGTCCTGTCGTTCTGTGGTGTTTGTGTGGGCCCCAGGACAGGTCGGAATCCCTGGCAACGAACTTGCTGACACGCTGGCCAAACATGCTACATGGAAACCGATTATGGAGATCGACGTTCCAATAACTGACCTGCTTTTTTACGGTGCCAGATTTTTCAGCTTTGGGAGATGGAATGGCATAGTTTCAGTACGCCAACAAACTGCGTTCCATTAAGGAGACTACGAGTGTGTGGCCTTCCTCCATGCGGGCTTATCGCAGGGACTCTTGTGCTTCTCTGCCGGCTCCTCATTGGCCACGCTTGGCGACCCACGGCTACCTCCTGCGCCTGAAGATCCGCCTCAGTGTTGATGCGGCGCCCGGTTACAGTGGCCTATATTCTGTTGCACTGTCCAATTTTGAATGCCCTGCGACGAAATCTTCGGTTACCGGACTCGTTGCCCCTAATTTTATCTGACAATACCTCATCGGCTGATTTAGTTTTATGTTTTATTCGTGAGGGTGGGTTTTATCATTTGATCTAAGTTTCAGCGCATGTCCTTTGTCCCGCTGGATCCTCCACCCTAGAGCTTTTAGGCTGGAGGTTTTAATGTATTGCAGAGTAGCAGGCTTCTCCTTTTTATTCTCATGGTCAGCCAGCCTTGGTAATCAGTTTTGTCGTTTTAATCTTTTCTATCTGTTTCTTGCGTTTCTGTGGTTTTCTTGTCCCCTTTTGTCCATTTAAGTGTTTGTTACCCTTCTGTCGTTCTTGTGGTTTTTCTTTCCTCTCCGTTTTGTGTTGTCAGTCTCACTTGTTTTATCCTCACCCTTGTGTCTTTGTTTTATTCGGAACAAGTGACCGATGACCTAGCACTTTGTCCCTTCCCGCCTCTTTTAAACCAACCAACCAGCCTTCAGGTCACATTCGTCTCTGTGTTGACTTCTCGGCTACAGTCAACCCACAAACTGTGATTGATACTTATCCATTGCCACGCCTCTGCCTCATGGGCAGATTAGGCGCTGGTCGCTACTTTTCAAAAATTGATTGCGCGGCGCATGTCTTCAAATAACACTAGATGAAGACAATGTGTTGTGAGCACTCATTTGGGCTTCTTTAAATATTTGCGTTTGCCTTTTGGCAGTGCTTCCGCACCCGCCATTTTCCAATGGTATTTGGAACAGCTGACTGTTCAAGTACCAAACTGTTCAAACTATTTGTATGATACTGTCGTAGCAGCTCGTACACCTGAAGAACACATTGCAGATTTGTGTCTTTATTTCGTGTGCTATCTGATGCAGGACTAAAGTGTGGACTAGACAAGTGTGATTTTTTAAAACCTGAGTTGCAGTTTCTTGGTCATGTCATAAACAGGTGTACATTCTCTTCAGTCATATTTGTTAGCCATCTGAGGCCTGCCAGTTCCTCGCAATGTCACAGAACTGCAGTCAGTTTTACGAAAAATGAACTATTATGTTCGGTTCATACCGAATGCTGCTCAAATTGCAGCTTCATTGAATCACTTGCGTTGCAAGAACGACCTCTTTGTTTGGACAGATGAGTGCCAAGAATCTTTTCAAAAACTTAAAGATGCATTGCTCAGTGATCGATGGTTGGTTCACTTTGATCCTGACAAGCTAATTGTGTTACAAGTTGACGCTTCCTCTTACGGAACCGGTGCAATGCTTTCGAACAGATTTGGTGACAAAGACATGCCTATTGCTTTCGCATCAAAAGTGTTGCCCAAAGCTCAGTGTAACTAATCGAAATAGAGAAAGAGGCATTGTCTATTGTGTATAGTGTCACCAAATTCCACGACTATTTGTATGGCAAAAAGTTCTATTTAGTAACTCATCATAAGCCATTGCAGTCCTTGTTTCATCCGATGAAGCCGGTTCCTGTACGAACTGCCCAAAAACTGAAAAGATGGGCTCTGTTGTTGTCTCAATACGAGTACGAGATTGCGTATTGTCCGACAACTCAACATGCTAATGCGCACAGACTTTCACGTTTTCCGGTTGGCCCTGATCTTTGACGCTCCTGCTGTATCTTGTTGTCACATCGATGCTCTGTATCCTGAATTGCTTTAATCATTTCCTTTGAACTATAGGAAAATTGCACAGGCCACGGAAGCAGCGTCAGATGTGAACATTTTGCTAAAATACAGTCGTATATTTTGGCCTTGCCCATTGCATAGCATAAATAACTCTGTAGTGCGCCGATTCTTTGCACGTCGGCATAACCTCGCTATACAGGAAGGTATGATTCTTGTTCAGAATGACAGTGGACAGTCACGTGTGTTGATCCTCAAAGCTTTGCATAAGGAAGTGTTGCAGTTACTTCAGCAAGGACACTAGGGGATTGTTCGTACGAAACAGTTAGCACGTCGACACTGTACGTGGCAGGGTATGGACGCCCAAGCAGAACAGATGACATCACAGTGTCACGCATGTGCGGAAAATCTGTCCGCTCCACCACAAAAATTCTCTGATTGGCCTAAGTCGCAATCACTATGGCAACGTGCGCACATAGATTTTGTGGGACCTTTTTGGAACATTCGTTGGTTGATAGTCGTAGACGCATATAGCAAGTTTCCTTTTGCTGTGCCGATGAAATCGACAACGTCACGTAGCCCAATTCGGGTGTTGTCCTCTATTTTTTTGCCTCGAAGGTTTGCCTGAAGTTATAGTGTCGGACAACGGCCTTCACTCTACGTTAAATGAATCTGAAACATTCTGTGAACGCTATGAAATGCAACATCTTACTAGTGTACCGTTCCATCCACAGTCCGACGGCAAGGCGAACCGTTTTGTCAGAACCTTCAAACAGCGGATGGCCAATTTCGCACCGCACGCACCATGGTTCAAGCATTGCAACTGTTTCTTGCCTCCTATCGTTCGAATCCACGAGATGGACAATCGCCGGTGGAATTGCTTCACGGCCGTCGCCAACTACTCCACCTGCTCCACCCTCCTCAACATCCGGCGCCGGAGGAAGGCCACAAGAATCGCTTCACGCTGCACGATATTATGTTTTATAGAGTTTTTGGCGGCAACAGACGGTGGGTGCCAGGCGAGATTCTTCGTCGATTTGGCGCGTGCGTGTATCTCATTTCAGACCCAGACGGATTGCAGCGCTGGCATCACAATCAACTTCGCCACTGTCATGTACATGGTGATCCTTCTATGTATCTTCCCCCAGATTCACGGATCCCGAGGACAGCGCGGTCCAGCAGCCGCCAGAGGTGTTATCAAGACACCGCGGGACGACACCATGGAGAAGGAGCTTTGGCCTCCTCCGCCTCCTCTGGTCCTAACGATGGAGCTGGGACCGTCCACGCCGCAGCAGCCGATGCCTTCTACATTTTGCTATTGTTCGCAAGAGGTGGACGCGTACCCTTCTGGTCGTTTTCCGGGGGACGTTTCCGCCAGAGCGAAGGCCGGGAGTCGGGGTACGAATGGCAGCCTGACCTGCCCCGCAGCCACAGCTTCCAGTCCCGCAGAGCATCCACAGACATTCCTCCCCTACCGTTGTCGAGCTCCATATACGCCGACGGCCAGTCGCTTTGCAAGGGGTGGGGGGGGGGGGGGGGGTCGTAAAGTCACGCACTGGCACGCCAGTCGGAAACGAGAGAGCAGAGAGGACTCTGAAGAAGACATCAGCAAACTGCACGCTGACCGGCCCCACCGCACGACGACAACGCGACATCAGCGGCCCACTTCTACAGCAGCATCAAGATTAGGCAGAAGGAGATTTTCACTCTGCAGTGGAGTGTGCGCTGATTTGAAACTTCCTGGCAGATTAAAACTGTGTGCCGGACCGAGACTCGAACTCGGGACCTTTGCCTTTCACGGGCAAGTGCTCTACCCTAGGCTGTGGCTAAGCCATGTCTCCGCAATATCCTTTCTTTCAGGAGTGCTAGTTCTGCAAGGTTCGCAGGAGAGCTTCTGTAAAGTTTGGAAGGTAGGAGACGAGAGACTGGCAGAAGTAAAGCTGTGAGGACGGGGCGTGAGTCGTTCTTGGGTAGCTCAGTTGGTAGAGCACTTGCCCGCGAAAGGCAAAGGTCCCGAGTTCGAGTCTCGGTCCGCCACACAGTTCTAATCTGCCAGGAAGTTTCAAGATTAGGCATTTAAAGACCAGCGACTTAGGAATTGTATATATACCGAAGAGATTTCTTATTCGCATGTCGCCATTTGCTTGCGACCCTTCTGTGCTGTTGTCAAAGTTAAGTTCAAATGGTTCAAATGGCTCTGGGCACTATGGGACTTAACATCTCTGGTCATCAGTCCCCTAGAACGTAGAACTACTTAAACATAACTAACCTAAGGACATCACACACATCCATGCCCGAGGCAGGATTCGAACCTGCGATCGTAGCAGTCGCGCGGTTCCGGACTGAGCGCCTAGAACCGCTAGACCACCGCGGCCGGCTCAAAGTTAAGTATTGTCTTTGTTTCTATCGAAATAAAACTCATTAATACTATTCGTTTGAATGTTGTCTATCGATCCGAGAAGAAAGGGCTTCCTAGAACCCACATATTTGACGTCAAGGTAGTATTCAACAGGAACTAAACTCGAAATTTACTTTAAAAAATAATTGTGTTGTGTTTCTCTGTTTCAACATCCTTATATTTATAAAAAGTGTACGATTATGACAAATTTATCCTTTTTCTAGTTGCTTCTGACAGTTTTCTCTCTTTTTTGGGGTAAGTATACTTTGAATTCGGTTACAGATTCATCTTCATCGTTTATGACGTAATTATATAGGAATATATAAGCCAGGTGGTTGTCTTTGAAGCCGGAAACGTTTTAAAATCCGTGAACATTATGTTCTTGCTGTGGTCCACAGTGACCTTCCTGCCGTTACTGTCAGCCAAAAACAGCACATTGCATTTATTTACTCATGAATTCTCGTTTTACCTACCTCTGTCTTTAGTCGGCTGTTTAGTTTTCCATTGTTTAGAAAAAGTGCTCGTTATCGTCGTTATTAATACTGCAGTCAGTACCTATAGTACGGCCGAGCGGTTCTAGGCGCTACAGTCTGGAACCGCGCGACCACTACGGTCGCAGGTTCGAATCCTGCCTCGGGCATGGATGTGTGTGATGTCCTTAGGTTAGTTAGGTTTAACTAGTTCTAAGTTCTAGGGGACTGATGACCTGAGATGTTATGTCCCATAGTGCTCAGAGCCATTTGAACCTGTACTACTTTTGTGACAATATGTTTCCCTTGGCTTTTCGTAGCCAGCGATATGTACATTATTCTTGTAGGAGTTATTTTCTGGATCACAGAATCCTTGTTCAGAATAACGAACTTGTTATTATCGGCGTTTTTAGTCAAATGTGAGCAACACGAACACAGGACACCGGTTACGTGATGATCTCTTTCTGTTGTTAGTTTTCTCTTTACTTCTTAGAATTTCTTCATACTGTCTTCATATTTGGACTTCGTTGTATCAGACAGAGATCCCACGAAGCCATGGAGCAAAGCTGTCCACAAGCTAACTGCCCCTTAACATAGACAAATGTAATGTATTGCGAATACATTGAAAGAAGTATCCTTTATTGTATGATTATATGATAGCGGAACAAACACTGGTAGCAGTTACCTCTGTAAAATATCTGGGAGTATGCGTACGGAACGATCTGAAGTGGAATGATAATATAAAATTAATTGTTGGTAAGGCGGGTGCCAGGTTGAGATTCATTGGGAGAGTCCTTAGAAAATGTAGTCCATCAACAAAGGAGGTGGCTTACAAAACACTCGTTCGACCTATACTTGAGTATTGCTCATCAGTGTGGGATCCGTACCAGGTCGGGTTGACGGAGGAGATAGAGAAGATCCAAAGAAGGGGGCGTGTTTCGTCACAGGTTATTTGGTAAGCGTGATAGCGTTACGGAGATGTTTAGCAAACTCCAGTGGCAGACTCTGCAAGAGAGGCGCTCTGCACCACGTTGTAGGTTGCTGTCCAGGTTTCGAGAGGGTGCGTTTCTGGATGAGGTATCGAATATATTGCTTCCCCCTACTTATACCTCCCGAGGAGATCGCGAATGTAAAATTAGACATATTCGAGCGCGCACGGAGGCTTTCCGGTAGTCGTTCTTCCCGCTGACCATACGCGACTGGAACAGGAAAGGGAGGTAATGACAGTGGCACATAAAGTGCCCTCCACCACACACCGTTGGGTGGCTTGCGGAGTATAGATGTAGATGTAGATGAAGCCACTGTGCAAGCTGGTAGTGGCTCCGGAATGGTGTAGGCTGTTTTCACAGGGAACAGACTGTGTCCTCTGGTCCAAGTGAACGCTCACTGACTACAAATGGTTATGTTCGGCTACCTGGAGACCATTTGCGGCCATTCATGGACTAGATGTTCGCAAACAACTGTGGTATTTGTATGGATGACAATGCGACCTGTCACCAGGCCACAATTGTTCGCGATTGGTTTGAAGGACATTCTGGACATTTGGAACGAATGATTTGGCCACCCAGATCGCCCGCCATTAATGCCACCGACGATTTCTGGGACATAACAGAGGTCAGTTCGTGCACAAAATGCTGCGCCGGCAATAATTTCGCAGTAATGGAGGGGTATAAAGGCAACATTGTTCAATATTTGTGCAGGGGACTTCCAACGACTTTTTGGGTCCAAGTGAATCCATGCCACTTCGAGTTGTTACATGACGCAGGCCAAAAGCAGATCCGATAAGATTTTAGGAGGTATCCCATGACTTTTGCCACCTCAGTGTTGACAAGTATACTAAAAGAAAATATTACTCCCACACTTTCCATTCGTGACATCTCTCACAGAGTGACGAACTAAATGAATTTGTATTACCAAAAGCCTCTACGCAAAACTTGTCCTGGTATTTTAATTACTTGATATTACGAGTGTTCATTCTGGTGCTGGTCCGTAGGCCTCTGGAGCACCGCTCTCTATTGTTCATCCAGCAGCATGTTGGACAGGGTTAATACACGGAAGTAATACAGCACAAATCTCTTTGTCATACAGTTCTGAAGTCAAACGAGGCGGTTGTCGTTATGACGGGCTGTTTCGAAGATGGGTTGATTCCTTGTTGTGTTTCGTATCGATAAAAAGATGACCTCATGCTCGCACTACTTTTTCTTGTTAACTCTTTGATCATTGTAGCACCAGTATTTAATGTAACCACACCCGTCCAGTGCGTATGAGGTATTTGACGCTCCTGTCGAAGCCGGCATGGGAAAGCTGCTGCCTGCTTCCGGCACGAGGCAATCTGGTGCCTACTCCGAATGGCTACTGGAGCATAACAAGAACACAGAACCGCACTTAGCCTGCTCACTGGCTGTGCTGTGGAAGGGTCGCGCCCGTTTCTTAATAGGCGACGCCTTGTGATCGCTCTGTGCGATGAATGGCGTGGAAATGTGCACGTTTAACGTTCTGGCCAGCGGCCGTTAATGTGTAGGAATGAAGTTCGCACAATTCACGAGTCGCCTCCAATGACACAATTCGGCATTCGTTCAACAGTTTGAGAGAGGAAGAGATGAGCGTCCCGTTTTCTGCCAGAACACTAGGAAGCTACACAGGATGTATGCTTATCTCAGTTACAGCAAATGTCCTGTTGGATCCGCGCCTAAAACGCAGAACACTGTTGCTAATGGAATGTTCCATTGTTAATGCCTTTAATACTGACGCAAAGTTTAGAAAACAATCTCAGAAGTTACTTTCGTGTTTAACGTTCGATTTTTTTGCAACTTAATGTAAAGCAAGTGCTTGTCGTAATGCACAATATTCTGTAGCTATTAGCATGACCGAGCGGTTCTAGGCACTACAGTCTGGAGCCGCGCGACCGCTACGGTAGCAGGTTCGAATCCTGCTTTGGGCATGGATGTGTGTGGTGTCCTTAGGTTAGTTAGGTTTAAGTAGTTCTAAGTTCTAGGGGACTGATGACCTCAGATGTTAAGTCCCATAGTGCTCAGAGCCATTTAGCCGTATCAGACTGGTGACGGAGTGGGAGAAGACGCAATGTGTCAACTAGTGTGCAGAATCGAGTCTGTTACAACGGACTGCATAATTTTCGACGTCAGTAAAACAAGCAAAATGAAGTGGTTCAAAAACTGTAAAGAGACAGCGAGTGTCACAGACCTTCCTCGCAGTGGACGCCGCCGCTTCCCGTCCCCCCTCGCCGGCCGGTGTGGCCGTGCGGTTCTAAGCGCGTCAGTTTGGAACCGCGTGACCGCTACGGTCGCAGGTTCGAATCCTGCCTCGGGCATGGATGTGTGTGATGTCCTTAGGTTAGTTAGGTTTAAGTAGTTCTAAGTTCTAGGGGACTGATGACCTAAGTAGTTAAGTCCCATAGTGCTCAGAGCCATTTGAACCATTTGAACCTCCCCCCTCCTCCAGTTTCAAGCACATGTTCACAGAGTGCAAGTTGAATCTCAACGCAGGCCCTGGAAGTCAATCAGCAGTGTATCACGGTAACTGCAGGAAGTAAGTTCAACTATCCATAAAGTGTTACGTAAGCAGTTTCGCCTTTCTGCGGTCAAAGTGCAAATGATACAAACATTGAAGCCAAACGATCGTCCTCTGCGGTGTACACTCGAATGTTACATGCTGGGCTCCTTAGATGTTGACATTGTTCAGCGACACCTGAAAAAGTGTCTCTTTTCAGATGAAATACGTTCCGCATGTCTGGACTTCAAAAATGGTTCAAATGGCTCTGAGCAATGTGGGACTTAACGTCTAAGGTCATCAGTCCCCTAGAACTTAGAACTACTTAAACCTAACTAACCCCTAGGACATCACATACATCCATGCCCGAGGCAGGAGTCGAACCTGTGACCATAGCGGTCTCGCGGTTCCTGACTGAAGCGCCTAGAACCGCTCGGCGACCGCGGCCGGTCTCATATCTGGACTTGTCAGTCACCACAGCAATAGGATTCAGGCCTCCGAAAACCCACACATCACACGTGACGACAAACGTGATATCCCGAAACTTAATGTTTGGTGTGGCCTGGTGCACGATATGCTGATAGGCCCATTTCTCTTCGTAGAGAAAACAATATCAAGAAATATTCCTGCTACGACAGATCGAAGAGCTACAGACGTCTATCATCTTGCAACCTGATGGTGCGCCCTCGACATTGGAGTCTGAGCGTGTGAGATGTGGTGAATAAAACATTTCCCGAGAGATAGTAGTGTCGTAATGATCCCATCACATAGCCCACGTGCTTTCACGACGTCACACCATTAGGCTTCCCTTTGCGGGGCTACGTCAAGGATCGCTTACACGACACCTGTCAGTGAGATTGCTACCCTTCGTGCACGGATCAGAGAAGCGATCAGAACTGTTGATGCTGCAGTGCTGACCAGCACCCGAGCTGAACTCAAATATTGTCTTGATGTTCTATGAGCGACAAATGTCTGCCCCCAGTAGCTGAGTGGTCAGCCGACACGGTAGCTCAGCGTGTTCGGTCAGAGGGTTACGTGCCTTCTGTAATATAAAAAAAACTGAGTTCATCGATCAACAACGAACTTCAATGAATGTCTTACGACGTCCGCCCCGAGCAGATGCAACGAACAAAGAGGGAACAAAATGAGAATTTTTTTTAAAAAAAAAGAAAAGAAAAAATAACAGCCGGCACGGTAGCTCAGCGTGTTCGGCCAGAGAACCGGTTGGCCTCTGTAACAAAAAAACTGAGTGGAAGGATCAACCACCGAACTTGAACAGGATGTCTTGTGACGTACGCAACGACCAATTAAAACGATCAACAATGAACAAAATGCTAAAAAAAAAAGTGGTCAGCCTGACAGAATGCCAATCCTAAGGGCCCGGGTTCGATTCCCAGCTGGGTCGGAGATTTTCTCCGCTCAGGGACTGGGTGTTGTGTTGTCCTAATCATCATCATTTCATCCTCATCGATGTGCAAGTCGCCGAAGTGGTTCAAATCGAAAGACTTGCACCAGGCGAAAGGTCTACCCGACGGGAGGCCCTAGTCACACGACATTATATATAGCGACAAATGGAGTAAATTTTGTAATTCTAGCATATTTTAGACTCAATTTATTCATTACTATATCTATTGTTATTATCAGGAAATTCAAACAGCAAATTCTTTTAGAGAATGAAGACGAAAGAATAGAGCTCCAAATATCAATAGAGAAAACGAAATACACAAGTAGCACCCAAAATTCTAAAAAACAAATGAAGGAAACTCGAGAAGGGCTTCTCAGTTCACATAATTAGGTGAAACCATTGAGGAAGGAGTCAAAGGATGGATTAGTTACTTAATTCGCTTTCCAGCTTAAAGAAAGACACCCGCAATATGCAGTCGTCACAATATTTTTTTTCATGGTTTATTCAGGAGTCAAGGTATTGCCGGCACACTTAAAACGCACGTACATGCCCAAGGCGGGTTTCGAAAATGGAACCACTACTTTTCGCGGCAGTGACGTTTTATCTCGTATGGTTAAGTTAGAAAATATTTCAGAAATATCGTGCAACTGGGGTACTACATTGTCTGCAAGTAAATGAGTGAGTCGTGCAATGACGGCATGCGCAGTATATCGGTGTGCCTACATCGGAGTGAAATGTCTCTCCGGGAGAAAAGTCTGCGGAGCAGGAAGCGTTTCGCGGCGCCTTCTGACACAAGGAGTGGGGGCGTGCGCTCTACAAGTGTCCCGCGTTAAGAATGGCCGCTGCCCCCGCAGAGGCCACATGCAGCGGGTGTGTGGGTGCAGCGGAATCGCTGAGCCGGGGAGAGGCCGCCTGTGTGTATCATGGCAGCGCGCCAGTCGTGGCACCGATTCTTTCCGCCCTACGCTTAGTTAGGGGCTAACCGACCAGTATCTAGTGCAACACGTGCCTGTGGTCCATGTGGGACACTGTGTACACCCTGACTGTCCCGTTACCAAGTAACGCCATCCACTTCTCTGTTATACCGGGTCATCAAAAAGTCTGTATAAATTTGAAAACTTAATAAACCACGGCATAATGTAGATAGAGAGGTAAAAATTGACACACATGCTTGGAATGACATGGGCACATGGGGTTTTATTCGAAAAAAAAAAAGTATTGCTAGACGCGTGAAAGATCTCTTGCGCACATCGTTTGGTGATGATCGTGTGCTCAGCCGGCACTTTCGTCATGCTCGGCCTCACAGGTCACCAGACCTCAGTCCGTGCGATTATTGGCTTTGGGGTTACCTGAAGTCGCAAGTGTATCGTGATCGACCGACAGCTCTAGGGATGCTGAAAGACAACACCCTACGCCATTGCCTCAACATAACTCCGGACATGCTTTACAGTGCTCTTCACAACATTATTCCTCGACTACAAAAAAAATGGTTCAAATGGCTCTGAGCACTATGGGACTTAACATCTGAGGTCTACATTATTCCGTGATTTATTCAGTTTTCAAATTTATACTGACTTTTTAATCACCCGGTAGTTACGTGGTTCTTGACGAAATTAGATGAAGAGTGAAAATCAGGATTGGAAGTCCTGTAGACAACAGAGCACAAATCATATGTGAACTACACCGAAATTTTCCTAGGAAAACCAAGGAAAACAAAAAATAAGAACGGCTGGACGGGCACTTAAAACTCTGTTCTTCCAGATGGTTGTATTAACCACTGCGCTAGCCCCAGTTATAGTCGAGAAGGGACCGGTTCATACTGATGCGACTGAAAATGTTCACTGGACACCTGTAAGACGTATTTAGATAAAGGCTATAACAGCGAGCTAGCTCGTGCAGTGACATGCGTTAAACTGGTATTCACGAGGAGCTTGGTTCAAATAATGGCCCGCCTATAATTAAGTTTTACTACGGCTGCTGTCAAGCCACTTCATGCAAAAGCAAGTATATACCCTCCTAAGAAACGATGGCGGTTTTCTTGTTCTATCCTTGCGTGTTGTATTCGAAATCGAAAGATTGGTTAAACATGAACTGCGTCGAATTCGAGAAAATCTGCAAAGTGTTTGGTTGTTTATTACAAGGGCTAATGAGGATGCTGGTAATTTTCACGTGGGACTTTCTGACTGATGGTTTCTGGGAAAATTCAGTCACTCTATATTTAGAGAGCCTGATGATTACGAAGTGTGCAGTCGAAACCGGTTGTCAATAAGTTGACAATGAAATTGCAGCTGTTGCTCTTCTCCTTCTACTTAAGAAGGACGTATATGCCGAAATTAATCTGCAAAGTAGTCCCAGGTTAGCAACCAGCTGACACAACTCCTGTCTGCACGCGCCTAGGACTACTTTACAGTTTCCTCGGTAAAGGGAAGTTTTTAAATTTCTCGTTAAATATAGGTGGGGGCCATCGAGGGTTTTGCTTATCTGGGCGGGTCTGGGGATTCTTAGAAGGACCCTTTCCCGGTTTATCCACACATGTCAACGTCGTACTCCTCCCTGAACACGCCACAGGAGGACGTGAAACAGGAGCACTGAAAAGCTTAGGCAACTTGTGCTGCGTCCGATCACGTTCAAATTCAATCGAATTGTTTTTAAAGTTCCCTAGCGGTTACACACTGGGCACAAGAGCAAAAATGCGGTCGCGATCACTCCAATGGATGAGATCACGTTCAACTGGACTTTAGTCCCGTGATGTCCATCGAGAAGGGCTGAATCGTTCAGGAGCGTCAACAAGTGTCAAAGATTGTCAAAAAAATAGTCCTAGAAATCGTACTGCGCACTTCGAATTGTGTGGGAGTCAACGTCTCAAGCAAACGGGTGGTTTCATTGACGCCATTTATACCACACCTTGAGCCCTTTTCATAGCGATTCGGAGCAGAAGTGTGTGTCTGAAATGTTTTCCTCGGTACTCACAAGAAAACCGCGTGAATTCGACGCTCGGTGTCGCGGTTCTGATATCAACGGCAGAGGCACCAAGGAACGGGGTGAAATGTGGGTAACAGAGGTGTGACGACTTTCCCATCCTGTGACAGGTCCACGGTGGCATTATACAGAACTGAGGTGAAATTTGGTGCCAACGTGATATCATTAAACCATTTTACATGTCACATGGACTTTGGGGCCAGACTTTTTTTCTTTTTCGCGTGTGTCGACACCTAGTTGTAAAGAGCGTCGTGGAGCTCGAGGTTAACGTCAAAGTGTGCCGCGCTTTCGCATCCTTAAAGCGGAAAGTTGTAGCCAGCTTCGAGCCAAATTTCAAATTCACACGTCGCAATGGGAGAAAATTATGAGATTTCGCAAAAGTGATTCTTAAATTCTGTCACGTACTATATTTTATGTTCACCATATTTTACGTTTTATTAAAAGAAAAGAAGCTTCTAGTTTCCATTGCCATCGCGTCATCAGAGAACATGGAAACCATTAATGACACAAGCTAAATAGAGTCGATTTGTCATCTTCATTTAGTCCTAAGACTGGTTTAATGCAGCTCTCTATGCTGTTCTATCCTGTGCAAGCCCCTTCATCTTCGAATAACTACTGCAACCTACATCTCCCTGGATCTACTTACTGAATTAATCTGTTGGCCTCGCTATACGACTTTTACACCCCCCCCCCTCCCACATTTCCCTCCAGTAGTAAATTCGTGATTCCTTGTTGTCTCAGAATGTGTCATATCACCCTATCCATCAGCCTGTCCCTTCTCTTAGTCAGGTTGTGCCACTAATTTCTTTTCTTCCTTATTCAGTACCTCCTCATTAGTTACGTCATCTACCTATCTAATCTTCAGCATTATTCTGTAGTACCACGTTTCAAAAGCTTCTATCCTTTTTTTCCCCAAACAGTTTATCGTCCATATTCATGCAACAACTTTCAGAAAAGACTTCTTCACATTTAAATCTATAAGCGATATAAACAAATTTGTCTTCTTCAGACACGCTTATCCTGCCATTGCCAGTCTACATTTTATATCCTCTCTACTTCGTCCCTCATTAGTTATTTTGCTGCCCAAATAACGGAACTCGTATATCACTTTCAGGGTCTCCCTTGCTAATCTAATTCTCTCAGCATCACCTGGTTTAATTAGACTGCATTCCATTATTCTCATTTTCCTGTTGTTGATGTTCATGTTATATCCTCCTTTCAAGACACTGTCCATTCCATTCAACTGCACTTCCAAGTCATTGTCGCCTCTGACGGAATTACAGTGTCATCGGTGAACCTCATGACTACTTCCCGTTGACGTAGAATCATGGAATATGGCAAGAAGCAAGGTTTAACAGTACAAGCAAAGTAAAAAATCTGAAAATTGTTGAACTATAAGAATATCATATAATTCTGCAGCTAGAACATACATTGCATTCATCATCCGTCAAAAGCATAACAGACGAACAGTAATACATGCTAACATAACATGAAAGTTGTAGTCATATTTTAGTAAATAAATAAATAAAGAAAAATTTTATTAAATCTTTGATATCTACAACTGTAAACTGAAATCCCCTGCTCGCTTCTTTTTGTATGTCGAGGCTAGTCTGAGGAACTACTGTAGAGATTTTAATATGCTCTCGAAATGTCTAGGGCCGATAACTAGCCGGGATCTATATCGAAAACAGGCAAAAATCGAAATTTTTGATTCCCAGCATGGATTATATATATCTCGAAACCGTCAGCGTGCGAGTCGTACACAGACTTGGCCAATTTATTTATATTAAATTGAATCTGTTAAGTCGCAATAACGCCCATTAAATTTCCTGCCTTAGCAAAGTGGTACAAAGTGGAGCCAACACGCAGAATCAGCTGCCCACTTCGATTCATTGAAGGTATTATGGGAAGTATCACTTTGATCTTAGTACAGGATGAGACTGAATGAATGTAGGAGCGTGAAGCATGAGCGGGCAGCTTGGACAGTACGAGAGTCTTGCACGCTTGTTCAGGGGGAAAAACAGAGGGAGGTGTATGTCAATGTTGTCCCAAAGACACCGAAGGATTGCTCAGTCACGTAACCGATAAGGGTGTTTTTACTCCGCTCACAATGGCTAATTTCCACTATATGAGTGAATATTTTGTGTTAAGTGTAGCTGCTCAGGATTGGTGACTGTAATGCGTATGTATATAGCGCCTCGTGGTGTTATTATACACTCCTGGAAATTGAAATAAGAACACCGTGAATTCATTGTCCCAGGAAGGGGAAACTTTATTGACACATTCCTGGGGTCAGATACATCACATGATCACACTGACAGAACCACAGGCACATAGACACAGGCAACAGAGCATGCACAATGTCGGCACTAGTACAGTGTATATCCACCTTTCGCAGCAATGCAGGCTGCTATTCTCCCATGGAGACGATCGTAGAGATGCTGGATGTAGTCCTGTCGAACGGCTTGCCATGCCATTTCCACCTGGCGCCTCAGTTGGACCAGCGTTCGTGCTGGACGTGCAGACCGCGTGAGACGACGCTTCATCCAGTCCCAAACATGCTCAATGGGGGACAGATCCGGAGATCTTGCTGGCCAGGGTAGTTGACTTACACCTTCTAGAGCACGTTGGGTGGCACGGGATACATGCGGACGTGCATTGTCCTGTTGGAACAGCAAGTTCCCTTGCCGGTCTAGGAATGGTAGAACGATGGGTTCGATGACGGTTTGGATGTACCGTGCACTATTCAGTGTCCCCTCGACGATCACCAGTGGTGTACGGCCAGTGTAGGAGATCGCTCCCCACACCATGATGCCGGGTGTTGGCCCTGTGTGCCTCGGTCGTATGCAGTCCTGATTGTGGCGCTAACCTGCACGGCGCCAAACACGCATACGACCATCATTGGCACCAAGGCAGAAGCGACTCTCATCGCTGAAGACGACACGTCTCCATTCGTCCCTCCATTCACGCCTGTCGCGACACCACTGGAGGCGGACTGCACGATGTTGGGGCGTGAGCGGAAGACGGCCTAACGGTGTGCGGGACCGTAGCCCAGCTTCATGGAGACGGTTGCGAATGGTCCTCGCCGATACCCCAGGAGCAACAGTGTCCCTAATTTGCTGGGAAGTGGCGGTGCGGTCCCCTACGGCACTACGTAGGATCCTACGGTCTTGGCGTGCATCCGTGCGTCGCTGCGGTCCGGTCCCAGGTCGACGGGCACGTGCACCTTCCGCCGACCACTGGCGACAACATCGATGTACTGTGGAGACCTCACGCCCCACGTGTTGAGCAATTCGGCGGTACGTCCACCCGGCCTCCCGCATGCCCACTATACGCCCTCGCTCAAAGTCCGTCAACTGCACATACGGTTCACGTCCACGCTGTCGCGGCATGCTACCAGTGTTAAAGACTGCGATGGAGCTCCGTATGCCACGGCAAACTGGCTGACACTGACGGCGGCGGTGCACAAATGCTGCGCAGCTAGCGCCATTCGACGGCCAACACCGCGGTTCCTGGTGTGTCCGCTGTGCCGTGCGTGTGATCATTGCTTGTACAGCCCTCTCGCAGTGTCCGGAGCAAGTATGGTGGGTCTTACACACCGGTGTCAATGTGTTCTTTTTTCCATTTCCAGGAGTGTATTTGTAAGATGATGAGAGAAGGGAGAGGATGAAACGCGGTGCCAGCAAATAGCCTACTCCTTTCGAATAGTATCGATAGTATCGGGGAGACGGTGGTGCTTAATGCCCCATCCGGCTTACAGACAACCACCAGTAATGTATACCCTCACTGCATGAGACACGCTAGAGATATTTGGAAACTATCCACGTCATTGGCGCAAAGTCTGCTCATGAGAAACTTGCCTCTCCTCAACTTATTGGCGAGACATCGGTGATGATAATTTATTCCTCCACGAAGAATCGCAACGGCAAATTCCGTGTCGAGCTTGGGTGAGCGACCTTATTTACGGAAGCCGCAGCTCATGGAATTCGCAGCGTTTTTGATAAAGATGGTTTCTTTTTTCTCGAAACGCTGTTGTGCAGGTATGGAAAAACATTTTCAGCGATAGACTGCAAAATAATTTTACTGCTATTATGGGACTAGTCATGAAGTTTTGATTATTACGTCGATAATAAAGTTATACAACTATTTTTATTTATTTATTTATTTTTTGATTGGGGGTGAAGAATATAATAATTCCAATCCCAAAGAAAGCAGGTGTTGGCAGATGTGAAAATTACCGAACTATCAGTTTAATAAGTCACAGCTGCAAAATACTAACGCGAATTCTTTACAGACGAATGGAAAAACTGGTAGAAGCGGACTTCGGGGAAGATCAGTTTGGATTCCGTAGAAATGTTGGAACACGTGATGCAATACTAACCTTACGACTTATCTTAGAAGAAAGATTAAGAAAAGGCAAACCTACGTTTCTAGCATTTGTAGACTTAGAGAAAGCTTTTGACAACGTTAACTGGAATACTCTCTTTCAAATTCTGAAGGTGGCAGGGGTAAAATACAGGGAGCGAAAGGCTATTTACAATTGGTACAGAAACCAGATGGCAGTTATAAGAGTCGAGGGGCATGAAAGGGAAGCAGTGGTTTGGAAAGGAGTGAGACAGGGTTGTAGCCTCTCCCCGATGTTATTCAATCTGTATATTGAGCAAGCAGTAAAGGAAACAAAAGAAAAATTCGGAGTAGGTATTAAAATTCATGGAGAAGAAGTAAAAACTTTGAGGTTCGCCGATGACATTGTAATTCTGTCAGAGACAGCAAAGGACTTGGAAGAGCAGTTGAACGGAATGGACAGTGTCTTGAAAGGAGGATATAAGATGAACATCAACAAAAGCAAAACGAGGATAATGGAATGTAGTCAAATTAAATCGGGTGATGCTGAGGGGATTAGATTAGGAAATGAGACACTTAAAGTAGTAAAGGAGTTTTGCTATTTAGGGAGTAAAATAACTGATGATGGTCGAAGTAGAGAGGATATAAAATGTAGACTAGCAATGGCAAGGAAATCGTTTCTGAAGAAGAGAAATTTGTTAACATCGAGTATAGATTTAAGTGTCAGGAAGTCGTTTCTGAAAGTATTTGTATGGAGTGTAGCCATGTATGGAAGTGAAACATGGACGATAACTAGTTTGGACAAGAAGAGAATAGAAGCTTTCGAAATGTGGTGCTACAGAAGAATGCTGAAGATAGGGTGGGTAGATCACGTAACTAATGAGGAGGTATTGAATAGGATTGGGGAGAAGAGAAGTTTGTGGCACAACTTGACTAGAAGAAGGGATCGGTTAGTAAAACATGTTCTGAGGCATCAAGGGATCACCAATTTAGTATTGGAGGGCAGCGTGGAAGGTAAAAATCGTAGAGGGAGACCAAGAGATGAATACACTAAGCAGATTCAGAAGGATGTAGGTTGCAGTAGGTACTGGGAGATGAAGAAGCTTGCACAGGATAGAGTAGCATGGAGAGCTGTATCAAACTAGTTTCAGGACTGAAGACCACAACAACAACAATTGATTGGGGCTGTTGGTAGATTTTAAAATCCACGTGCCACAGCACTGTAGCACGCTGCTGGAGGAGCCACAACAAAATGGCATAGCATCGATAAAGTGAAGTATCGTGATGTTTTAATAGCAATGAAGCTACTCAAATGCTTCATCTTGTAAGTAGCCTGTTTCTATGTTGGCAGCGCTATAGACTGTACTAATCGCTGACAGCGCTCTGCGCCCTCGGCAAGAAATTCTGTGGTTGGACGGTCTAGCAGTTAGCGAGCGAACAGAGGAGTGTTTGGACATGATGTCTTAGTGGAGACTCAGTGTTTGTAGGACATGCATTGCAAAATGAGGATGGATATAGTTGGTAATGTTTGGTTAGTGGAATTATTAACAGCTATATAATTTTGGAACTGGATGTCACATGAATAAGACAAAATCTTCTAAATACATTGTTTCCTCTTCAACGAAATCTTCTTTATGCTAACCATAGACCTCCTAGTAGTTAGAGTTTATAGTAGTTAGAATCTTTGTATTTAGCTGGCCTTAGTTGCTGCTTGCTTTAATTGCTGTAGTTCGTGTTATGAAGATTCTCTGTGAGATAAGTGACTCATGAAAAAGTGTGTGTTATTGTTAGGATTTCTCACAATTCAGGTCATTCTTTTTTTTAATTATTTGAAGCCATGTTGTCACTGGACAGCAGTCAGATTGCGTTGGGCTTGTGTATTGTGGGTAATGAATGAATATTTTAAGTTTGAGTTGTATTTAACAGGGAAAATTTCGTAGCTCAGTGTTAAAATGATAAAAATAAGTAAAGACTTAGTAGTTTCACCAACTAAAGAGGCAGTACTTTCACCAGTAGTTTCACCACTCAGTAGTTTCAATCGTAATGGACTTTATATTTTTCATTTTTACTGCACATTATGCTCTTAAGCTTTCGTATTTCTTTAGATGGTATGTGTCTATACAAGCATATATGTTATAGTGTTGCCTTGCGGTTACACTTATAGTTAGGGCTTCATTTCATCATGCTGTTGGGTCCTTACACAGTGTGACATTTATGGGTACAAATTTTGCATGATTATGTAGTTAGTACCTTCACAGTCTAAATTTTACTTATTACAGCTATGTCATATTAGGCACACCACTGCGTAACCTGATTAGCCACTGATCGATATACTGCCCTAGCTGGAATTAAGGAAATGATAAATGCAATCATTATTTACGAAAATTGTTGTACCTGTGTATGTTTGTGGTATTTACATGCTACCCATGTTAGTTACAGGTAATAACTGTCATTACCAGGGAGTTTATATACTACTTATACCTCTTTCCGCACAAATAGCGTTTAAGCTAAATATCTCATGTCTTAATATATGGTTATAGCCCGAGGTCTAGGTCGGGGATTCTTTAATACTCATTTTTAAAGTATACATTTCTGTGTGTAGGGTACATGTTTTGATATGCTACGTCACACTCTATAGATGTTTTAAATGTTCACTCCTTAGGCAATGTAATATACAATGGTGTTCAAAATTAAAGCAACGAACCGAAATTTTGCAGGGTTGCGTTATTTTGCCACAAAATAGTATAATCAGGTGATAGTAAAGTAGAAACAATATAAAGCATATAGGACGTAAACAACTGTAACATGCATTACGGTAGACAAAAATGTTCTTCCTTTTTGAAACTTCCTTTTTTCTAACTTAACGAATTTACGCATACATTCCGACAACTGGTTAATGCGCTCAGTATGGAGTGTGACCATCCCTGGCACCATTTCAGGCCTGGCAAACGACGCTGAATGCTGTGAATGATGTCATCAATCTCATGTTGATGCAATAATGCTCCTACTTTCTGCAGCGCTGCTCGCGAGTCTTGGAGAGTGGTTGGTGGATGCTGACGTCATGCAGTCCGTCTCCCTTGTGAACACCAGACGTACTCTATGGGATTCAAATCGGGAGAGCGAGCAGGTCACGCCAAGTGTGCAACGTCTCCCGTTTCCAAGAAAATATCAACCACGCATGCTTTATGAGGTGGAGCACTATCGTCGAGCAATAGGAAGTCTGGCCTCACAACACCTCGCAACAGCCGCACGTAAGGTCCCAAGATCTCGTCACGATACCTGACAGTAGTTAAACCTTGCCGATTTAACCATACAATTTCATGATGAGGTGTTAGAGTGGTCAACATAATCCCGTTAGGGATCATTCTAGATATCAGTTTCTTCCCACAATAGTTAGGTCCTGAAATCGTGTCCCACGTTAACTCCAGATGCGAATCCGTCTAGAATCACTGTCCAGACCAAATCGAGACTTATCTGTGAAAAGCCGACTGTCAACGGTCCAGGTGGCATGTTGACAGCTCCACTCTCGACGTTCCCTACTGTGAAGACGCGTCAGAGGTACACATAGAGCAGGTCTCTGACAATAAAGGCCACTTTGCCGAAGCCTTCAGTACACCGTTTGCCTCGCAACAACACTTCCACTGGATGCTGTGAGGTCAGATGCCAGTTGCCGAGCTGTACTAAGACGGGACCGTCGTGGACTTACAGCCAAATAACGGTTCTCTCTTTCTGATATTACACTTGGTCGGCCCCGGCCTGGTCTTCGGGATAGAGTTTCAACTCTCGCCACATCCGAAAGATAACAGAACTATTCACATTAAGCCATCGGGCCTCATTGGTTAGCGACTGTTCTGCTTCAATTCTTTCCATGGCCGTCCGCCGCAGAGAGCCTGGTAGGCCTCTTCTCTGTGCCATATTGCGCCATCTATGACTGTGTGGGTGTGGAACTACCCAGCAAACCCATTTTGATAGGTGTCCTGACGTCATCATTGGCGTGGTTGTCCGTTCACTAGAATACCATCTTCCGTGCAGGACACTATCGTACGGACATCTGTTGACAGTCTGCATGATTATATCGTGAATTAGACACAGGACGGGGAAATAGTGGTTTGTTGCTTAAATTTTGGACACCAGTGCAGATGTTGTCTGAGCGTTGTGTATTTCTTGCGACTTCGTGTTTCTTTACTTCTACAGAAACACTTTTACGTTACTGACTGGAAATGGGTATAAAACTATTGTATATAAAGTAAAAAAGAAATGAATGTAACGTTTCTTAAACAGGCTCAGAGTCTCACTTCATTATGTAACGATGGTGTTCATAAAAAGGACGTAGAAAGTTATTACTTACTTATAACATTTATATAGTTTTTAATTACAGATTAGTACTGTATATTTTGATAATAAGGACTTTCTATTGGATGGACTGTGTGGTCACCGATACATTTCGATGTTTTGGATGCTATTTTTGTTGTTATCTATAACTGAAGCCAACTTCTACGTGATAATAGGGTCGTTGGTCTGTGATCACAGATGTTCCTCTGTTTCCTCATACCAACTTTGGTGTTGTGTAATACCTGTTTGCTACTTTCTATCCATCATACTACGTGTATGAATCGCACTGTAGTCAGTTTTATCGTTTGAATGTATTTCGTCATAATATTTATTTATATAGAACGTTGTACCACACCCCATTGTATGTTAACGTGGCTTTACTTTTTCACTGTACAACTCTGTGTAAGTTCTGTAGATGGCTTTCTCTTCATACATGCAACATTTGTATTTTTCATTTGACTGTATATACTACATATACCCTTCGTTTTAATTTACTTCTATGTCTTCCACTGACGACACCTGTAACAAGTGTAACCAGTTGAGAAATAATACAGCTGAAGGCTCAGAACATTTTACTTGAAAAATAAGTTTTCTGTATTTGAAGCTGAACAACACTGCAACAGCTTTTCCTGAGTTGGTGTAAGCGTTCGGTAACAATGTGCCGCCGTGTGACACAGTGGTTAGCTGGTACAAACGCTTCTAGCGTGTTGAAACAAGTCTGAATGACGAACAACCAGGTGGCAGACATTCTCTCTGAGGAAGGTGGAGAAATGCGAGAGCGTTGGAGGCCCTTGTGCTCAAAGACTGGTGTATCACACTCGAGGACATAGAGGAGAAACCAATCACTGACAGTTCAGCTCAAAACTGAGAACATGGTAAGGTCGTCAGCCGTTGGTTTCCGTGGCATCTCATGCCGATTCGAAAAGGCAAAGGCAGAGGCATCATCGGCCAAGATGACGCTGACTGTTTTTTGGGACTGACATGACGTGGTGCTAACAGATTACCGTCGTAAGGAGAAAACCGCCGCTGTCGAAAACTTCCGGCTAAATCACGGGAGGCTGACAAGACGTCGCGGGAAGCCGTCTCCACACACAAATGCTCCTTTTTTCGGCTATGAAATTTTGCCTCCCCATTCCCCTTATTCTTATTCTCCTGACATGGCAACCAGTTACTTTCTCCTCTTTCCTGGTATGAAGAAACCACTACGTGGCAGGCATTTTTGAGTTTATGAGGAAATGATTTTCTGTATTGCAATCTTCTTTTGAGAACTAATTTATTGGATAGGATCGCCGGCCGTGGTGGCCGAGCGGTTCTAGGCGCTTCAGTCTGGAACCGTGCGACTGCTACGGTCGCAGGTTAGAATGCTGCCTCGGGCATGGATGTGTGTGATGTCCTTAGGTTAGTTAGGTTTAAGTAGTTCTAAGTTCTAGGGGACTGATGACCTCAGATGTTAAGTCCCATAGTGCTCAGAGCCATTTGAACAATTTGCTAGGATCGCTATGTTAGTACAGTTACTGGAGTACTAGTTTCGGCAATATGTATTGACACCCTCAGATATATAAAAAGAAATAATGTCGAGGTTGCAATCAAAAAATAAAACATGTTTTATACGTGAATTTTATTTAATGTTACTATCGAACATTGTTTATGGGAATGTTTAACAACTTCCTATTCCGTAGGTAACCGTTGATTCTCATCTTTCGCTTGCAACGAAGCTGACCAATCAAGTCAAATCCATTTCATAATTCTGTAAATGTCGACGGTGTAGCTTTCACCTACAACTGTTTCTATTACATACTCATTATTTCCATTAGGATTGCGGTTATGAAAAACAGAATTCATGGATTATGTTCACAAAATCACTGTTCTTATTCAAAATAGTCTCCCCCTGAATCAAAACACAGCTGAAATCGTTTTAAATTTTTTTTGGAACACGACTGTAAGCCTTTATGCAGCTGCATTTAGTACTGCGGTACAATTTTCTTCGGCGCCCTTAACTGCTTCATAATGGTGTCCTTTAATTGCCATCCTCAATTTGAGGAACAACCAGAAGTCGGCTGGAGCCAAATCAGCCGAATACGCTGGCTGGTGCAGGACTGTGATCCATTCGTTGGCCAACCACAAGTGCTCAGTCTACGCTCTGTGGGCTGGGGTGTCATCATGGAGGAGCAACCAGAAATCTGTCACTTGGTATTTGGCTCTAATTCGATGAATTCTCGTCGCCGGAGGACTCAAAAACCTTGATGTTGCCTCACTACTCCCCTGTCATTTTCGGGCGAGTGTCAGACACGTAGCGCTACATTCGCCACCAGGATGCCTGCTGCTGCTATGCTGGCGCCTTGATTTTCTACACAGCTTTTTTGGGAACTTGAAGGGTCGTATCGCTGCAATTCGCCGCCAGATAGCATTGCAGTTTGGAATTTAACACAAGGAGTTCTAAAGGAATTGCATACGGGAGGATGACGGTTCAATCCCACGTCCGGCCATCCTGCTTTAGGTTTTCCGTGATTTCACTAAATCGCTCCAGGAAAATGCCGGGATGGTTCCTTTGAAAGGGCACGGCCGACTTCCTTCCCCGCCCTTCCCTAATCCGATGAGACCGATGACCTCGCTGTTTGGTCTCTTCCCACAAACAACCCCAATCTAACGGAACTGGGGCACATTGTGTACATCGTATGACATGAAGTTGCTAACGTATATAATCAGTTATGTCGTCGTCACGTCACAATCCGTTTACTTTTTAACTGACGGTATAGACAGCCGTCCATGAAAATTTACAGCAGACTGTTTCTTTTCTATATAGTTTGTATAAACTTTTGCGTTGTGAATACTTGGTGTAAACTACTTTTGTTATATTTCTTCTGTTAATTCCAGTGTTAGCCGAAAGTGAGACCCTGTTACATTAGTTCTGAACGACGTCAAGCAGTGCAGACCGCCATCTGATGGTATCTCTCAGCACTGGTTTCCATTATACTCCAGATACAGTCGTCGATTGCCCTGTCGCAGCCAGCGTGCCTTTACACCGCGAAGGGGAAAGATGCGGCAGGTATCTGGCTTATTCGTGTTGAAAGTTGTACCCACGGTATGGTAGAACAACTGACATGTCTTTGTAATGGTATGGATTTAGTTTTAAAAGTTTTACCTATTAGAGGTACTTATTATTATATGCTGACTTTGGATTGGATCCGTCCGTAAGAACAAAATTTCATGAGAGTTGTTATTTTAACACCGTGTTTTATAGTCCTCATGTGGCGGAGTGGCGTAAGCATTGTATGATGTAACTACCCAGTTTATGGGTGTGTAATTTTCGTCATTATGCTGTTGTGTGTGCCTTAATATATTTTTTATTTTTTTGGTTGTAAGCCTGTAACCTCGACATATTTTCTTTTTATGGATCTTAGGATGGCATTACGTATTGTCGAAACATGTAATCCAGTAACTGCGGTAACATAGCGGTCTTGGTACATAAATTGGTTTTCAAAAGCAGAGTACAATACAAAATTATAGATCACCTCGTGCACAGAACGATCATATCAGGTAACCATAACGTAGTGATTTTCGATATCTTTCCTAAACAGCCACGATGCAAACGTCCACAACCAACGTCTCTATCAAGTGAATCATCGTTGGGAAAAAATAAAAGTATAATAAAAAAATTTATTTTTAAAAACGGTGACTAGTGTTGAAGAATGTATGAGCATCCTCAGACTGTTACATACTCTTTGCTGACTGCTGAGTTGGCGGCATGGAGCACTAACTGCTCTACGCTGGTGTAAAGCTTGAAAATGTTTTGCAATGAAGAATAAGTTGTTAGAGGACTAGCACCAAGTTTTGTGATTGTAGTTTGATATTTTTGAGACGATAATTAGGATCTTATGGCTACTCCTCGTATCGAGTGTCTCGCTTGCCGGCCGATGTGGCCGTGCGGTTAAAGGCGCCGGCACGGTAGCTCAGCGTGTTCGGTCAGAGAGTTAGCTGCCCTCTGTAATAAAAAACTGAGTGCACCGATCAACAACGAACTGAAACGGATGTCTTACGGCGTCCGCCCCGAGCCAATGCAACGAACGAAAGCGAACAAAATAAGATTAGCCGGCACGGTAGCTCAGCGTGTTCGGTCAGAGGGCTGCGTGCTCTCTGTAATAAAAAAACTGAGTCAAGGAACCAACGATCAATTTGAACGGATGTCTTGTGACGTCCGCCCCGACCAAACGCAACGAACTATATCGAAAAAAAAAAGTCGCATAGTGCTCAGAGCCATTTGAACCATTTTAGTGTCTCGCATAAGAACTACAATAACAACATAGGAAAGATTAGTAAGCCTACAGATGCTAATAATCTCTATTTATTTACACGTCAAGTTCCGTAGGACCAAATTGAGGAGCAGATGTCCAAGGTCATGGAACGTGTCAGTACATGAAATTACAACATAAAAGTAATAACAGATTAAAATAAAATGTTTATGAACCAGAATAAAGTCTATCCATAAGTTTAAGTAAACGCAATCAACAATACAACAAGAATCAGCTTACCTTTTTCAAGGAACTCCCAGACAAAGTAGGAGTGACCCATGAGGAAACTCTTCAGTTTAGATTTGAAAACGCGTGGATTACTGCCAATATTTTTGAATTCGAGTGGTAGCTTATTGAAAATGGATGCAGCACTATACTGCACACCTTTTTGCACAAGAGTTATGAAAGTCCGATCCAAATGCAGATTTGATTTCTGTCGAGTATTAACTGAGTGAAAGCTGCTTATTATTGGGAATAAGCTAATATTGTTAACAAGAAATGACAGTAAGGAGTATATATATTGAGAGGCCAATGTCAAAATACCCAGACTCGTGAACAGGGGTCGACAAGAGGTTCCTGAACTTACACCACCCCGAACAGCCCGTTTCTCAGCCAAATATGTCCTTTTAGAATGGGAAGAGGTACCCCAAAATATAATACCATACGACATAAGCGAACTAAAATAAGCAAAGTAGAGTAATTTTCGTGTTCCAATAGTATAAATGGCAGCATTAAGTCTTTGAACAAGATCCTGAACGTGGGCTTTCGAAGACAGTTTACTATCTACCTGAACACCTGGAAATTTGAACTGTTCAGTTTCACTAATCATATGCCCTTTCTGTGAAATTAAAACTTCAGCTTATGTTGTATTGTGTGTTAGAAACTGTAAAAACTGAGTCTTACTGTGATTTAACGTTAGTTTATTTTCAACAAGCCATGAACTGAGGTCATGTACTGCACTACTTGAAACCGAGTCAATGTTGCACACAACATCCTTTACTACCAAGCTAGTGTCATCAGCAAACAGAAATATTTTAGAGTTATTAATAATACTAGAGGGCATATCATTTATATAAATAAGGAACAGGAGCGGCCCCACTTTACAGTACCCCACTCAGATCCCACATCACAGCCGTTATCAACATTGTGAATAATGAACTTTTGCTGCCTGTTGCTGAAGTAAGAGGTGAACCAATTGTGAGCTACTCCCCTTATTCCGTAATGGTCCAACTTCTGGAGCAATATTGTGAGATCAACACAGTCAAATGCCTTTGTTAAATCAAAAAATACGCCAAGCGTTCGAAACTTTTTGTTTAGCCCATCCAGTACCTCACAGGGAAAAGAGAATACAGCATTTTCAGTTCTTAAACGACTTCTAAAGCCCAACTGTACATTTGATAGCAAATAGTGTGATATACAATCGTCAATTATTCTTACGTGGCGGCCGGAGTAGCCGAGCGGTTCTAGGCACTACAGTCTGGAACGGCGCGACCGCTACGGTCGCAGGTTCGAATCCTGCCTCGGGCATGGGTGTGTGTGATGTCCTTAGGTTAGTTAGGTTTAAGTAGTTTTAAGTTCTAGGGGACTGATGACCTCAGCAGTTAAGTCCCATAGTGCTCAGAGCCATTTTTTATCCTTGCATACAATGCCTTTTGAATTACTTTAGCAAACACTGATGGCATAGAAATAGGTCTAAAATTGTCTACATTATCACTTTCTCCCTTTTTATAAAGCGTCTTTAGTATTGAGTACTTTCATCGTTCAGGAAACTGATCATTCCTAAAGGAAAAATTACAAAAATGGTTCAAATGGCTCTGAGCATTATGGGACTTAACATCTGAGGTCATCAGTCCCCTAGAACATAGAACTACTTAAACCTAACTAACCTAAGGACATCACACACATCCATGCCCGAAGCAGGATTCGAACCTGCGACCGTAGCAGTCGCGCGGTTCCGGACTGCAGTGCCTAAACCGCGTGGCCACCGCGGTCGGCGAAAAATTACATATGGGACTAAATACAGCACAGTACTTTAATATTCTGCTAGGCACTCCATCATATCCGTGAGAGTCCTTAGTCGTCAGTGATTTAATTATTGACTCAATCTCCCCCTTGTCTCCTCTCGCACCCCGTCCTGTAATTGAACAGGGCGGAAGTGAACGGCAGCGATATGAAACCTACGAGTAGATGTGGGCACCTGTAGTTTCTTGCACGTTATTATTGGACACGACTGGCTGACCGAGCACCGGTCGTGTTTCGCTGGCTTTTCACTGAGGCGCTGCGAACATCTCCGCACTCCGAGCTCCTTGCGTCGAGTGGCGCAGTGGTCAGGTACTGCAGCCAGCCATCAGTTTACGGCGCGGCTCGCAGACGTGTGCAGAATATTTACGTCCGGCGTCAGCGCTGAGCGCGGCCGCCGCTTCGAGTACAGGCCGCGTGTGAGCTGGCGAGCTGTTACCGCGGCTGTTAGTGGTTGCACAACACATGTGCCGAGTGCTCGCGTGGCTGGTGACTTGCATCTGCTACTTCAGACGCAACAATCCCTTCACAAACAGAATTCGCCGATGCACCTGCTGGTACAAAGAAGGAAGGTTGTCAATGTTCAGTATTCCAAAGGGCGCAAAGGAGTGAGAGTAGATCCACAGCTGGAACCATATTGCAACCTCACGAGAAAAAAAATCTGGGACATTTACACCTTACGTCTATCTGCAAGCAAGGTGGATAAACATGTGAAAAGATCGAAAATACAACACATTACCATACCTAATATGGCGTAGGAAACCCGTTGTCTTTCCGTGCAGCTTACAATCGCCTCCGAATGGATAAATACAACTCCTGTATGGCTTTCAACGGAGTCGTGTACCATTCTTCCCGTAAACTAGTTGCAAGTTCAGGAGGTGGCTAACGATGACGCACGCATGCTTCTCTCCAAAGTAGATCACAAATACTCAACAATATTGAGATCTGATGACGATGGCGGTCAGGAGAAAAGCGACATTTTATTCTCGCGAACATAAAATCCGCCTTCAACGATGAGAGTTGTATGAATAGGGCTCAAATGGCTCTGAGTACTGTGGGACTTAACATCTGAGGTCATTAGTCCCCTAGACTTAGAACTACTTAAACCTAACTAACCTAAGGACATCCCATACATCCATGCCAGAGGCAGGATTCGAGCCTGCGACCATGGCAGCACCGCGGTTCCGGACTAAAGCGCCTAGAACAGCCGGCACAGTAGCTCAGCATGTTCTGTCAGAAGGTTTAGCTACCCTCTGTCATAAAAAAAAAACTGAGTGAACGGATCAACGAGCATCCTGAACGGGTGTCATGGGACGTCCGCCCCGATTATATACAACGAACAAAATAGAACAAAATGAGATCAACAAAGAATTAAAAAAAAAAGAACCGCTCGGCCACAACGGCCGGCGTATGATTAGGGGTCCTATCGTCTTGGAACACACGTTGGACCATGTCATGGACCCGATCAGCCAAAACAGTCATTTAATGATTGGCAGTAATGTGACCTCGCGTAGTACCCGTGAGGCCCATGGATAACCACGATATGGCTGCCCAAATCATCACCAAAATCCCACCATGTTACTTATCGGGACGTAAACTCGGCCAGAAGTTGGAAAAAGTGTGAAACAAAGTTCATCCAACGAAATGAATTTCTTCCATTGATCCATAGTACAGGATTTATAGCTTCGGCACAACGTTTTCCTGTTACGAGCATTTACATCACTGGTGCGTTGTTTTGAAATTCCGACACACGCTGCAATTTCCTGCTTACGGAGTTCCATTCCTGTTCTTTTGGTTCTGACAAGGTTCGCGAGTGCAACATTCAGTTCTGTAGTGACTTTTGCAGCTGTCGTTCTCTTTATTTCTCTTCGCAATATTTTTGAATGACCGTGCTTCACGATTACTCAACACATACTCCAGTCCGCGTTGTGGTTTAGCGGAATATATTTTTCCGCTTTCCCTGCGTGCAGTATAAATATTTGATACAGTGCCTCATGAATCACCAAGCACCTCGCCTACCTTGGTTATGGAAAACCCACCATTCGAGAACCAAAAATTTGGTCACTTTCGAATATACTGGCTTCCGGCATAATACACTTACAAACTATATCTGCGCTTAGGATGAAGCATTTATTCGTCGCGACGTTTCCACATATTTGTCAAATCTCTGTAGACAGCGTATAGTATACAGCGATCACGAACAGTTCTAACATTTAAAATTAGTGTTTAGAACTCACCTTTCATGGCTAATAACATTATTTCCCAAAACAGGCAAACGAGAAAAGTTTGTGGCTGTTGCCGTGGAGAATGTTCAGAAAGGGGCAACTGTGTATAGAAGAAGACATGAGGATAAAAAACGTGAGTACTAAAGAGTACTTTTAAATAAGAGAATTATATGTGATCTCGTTAAACCAATATGTAAACAAAATCACAACTCTTATAGCGATCGCCGGTCGCGGTGGTCTAGCGGTTCTAGGCGCGCAGTCCGGAACCGCGTGACTGCTACGGTCGCAGGTTCGAATCCTGCCTCGGGCATGGATGTGTGTGATGTCCTTAGGTTAGTTATGTTTCAGTAGTTCTAAGTTCTAGGGGACTGATGACCACAGATAAGTCCCATAGTGCTCAGAGCCATTTGAACCATCTTATAGCGATCGCTCACACTTTCAAAAAAACCCAAACGAGTTTCGTCTAAATAACGCTTTGTATGGTTCAAATGGCTCTGAGCACTATGGGACTTAACATCTGAGGTTATCAGTCCCCTAGAACTTAGAACTACTTCAACCTAACTAACCTAAGGACATCACACACATCCATGTCCGAGGCAGGATTCGAACCTGCGACCGTAGCGGTCGCGCGGTCTCAGACTGAAGAGCCTAGAACCTCTCGGTCACATCGGCCGGCTAACGCTTTGTACATCCATAAAAGACTGCATATTGTCTTTATTATCTGCACTTACAGTATTGGTTCGGTGACTAATTAGCAGACTTAGAATGTAAAGGTACGGGGTTTTGATCCCCGGTCAGCCTTAGGATTTTTATCTGTCAGTCATTATTGTGTCTCTTCTGATAACTTTTGCTAGTGGAAAAATGCTGAGATACATCGTGGTTTGGAGTTTACACGATGCTGCTGGAGTCCCTAAAATGGATGGGAGAATCAGTTCAAAGGTAGGATGAAGCAAAGGTCCAATAAGACCGTGCCTACAGTAAATCACCGTGGTTTTCAAATCATCCTTCGAGTTGAAAACAAATTTGCATCTTATATACATAAAAATAAAGAGCGATTAAGTTTTGTTTAAGTGTAATGATGATGCTAATATTCACATAGGCATCTGTGCGCTTATGAAGGACAACATTTAGCGACGAACAGCATCTACCAGGTCCAGTTGCTTTCTGAAGTTCAGTCAGACCTTTTAGTTCGGTAGATAAAGTCTCTGAGTGCTTCTAATTAACTCTAGAACGTTAAAAGGGGAAAACGTTACATTGTTAAAAAACAATCATAAACTTTACTACTCCATATTTTACTGAAAGGAAGTCATAACTTATAGTTTATGGACTAGTTAATTACAATTATAAGGTATCTATTGGTATGTCACGTTCAATATGAGTATAAAATGACCTTTTTACATCCTATACTTACTATATCAGATTGGCGTGAACCAAGAATCGGTACCAACTGCGATAGCAAATTTTACGAGTATTTAGTAATCTAAGTTTAAATATGCGCACTGTAGAAACGCGTAATAGTGGTAGTGAACTCGTATTTTGGAGGAAACTTGTACAGAAACTTAGAGTTATATGTCCTGTCAAGAACAAAGTAGCCTGAGGTGGGGAACATGGAGCCGCGCGGAGTGGCCGGGAGGTTAGAGGCGCCATGTCACGGATTACGCGGACCCTCCGCCGGAGATTCTAGTCCTCCCTCGGCCATGGGTGTGTGTTTGTTGTTCTTAGCATAAGTTAGTTTAAGTAGTGTGTAAGTCTAGGGACCGATGACCTCAGAAGTGTGGTCCCTTAGGAATTCACACACTTTTTGAGAACGTGGATGGAGCAGGATATCTGGCGCGAGCAGTATCGTAGAGGAAACATGCAACACCTGAATATGGTTAAACGGACAGATACTGAAAGCCGGGAAATAAATTATTACATAACTAGGCCTAGCAGCTACCCGTAGCTACTCTTGCATATCTTGTTGAAAAATGTAGTTTCCTCGCAGACCTAATTTTTTGGCGCTAGGATTGAGATTGTCGTTTAAAATGTTGATATACATATGGTGATCCACTGTGTCTTCTATGAAATATAATGTTCCAACACCTGCAGCACTCTCACAGCGAGCCGGCCACTGTGGACGAGCGGTTCTAGGGGCTTCAGTTCGGAACCGCGCTGCTGCTACGGCCGCAGGTTCGAATCCTGCCTCGGACATGGATGTGTGTGATGTCCTTAGGTTAGTTAGGTTTAAGTAGTTCTAAGTCTATGGGACTGTTAATTCCCATAGAGCTTGGAGCCATCTGAACCATCTGAACTCATACAGCCCCAAACCATCAGGGAGCCACCACTGCGTTTAACCGTTGGCACAAGATTGCGTAGGAACATCTCCACATTCTTCTTAGACCACACCATTCGCCTGCCATCCGACCCGAATACGTTATATTTACTCTCATCAAAATATTACTTCATTCCAGAAGCCTTCCTTTTTGAATCTATGTTCCATCGCAAAATGAAGACGTTTCTTCCGAGTCTGTTCACTGACCCAAAATTCCTTGCGCGCTACCCGGCTGTGATACCCATACGTTTTGAAGGTATTTATGATTGTGTTGGCACGTACCCTCTCTCTCCTACACTCCAACTCCCCAGCCAACTTAGGAGCGCTGATTTTAGGTTTATTCTTCATTTCACTCATCATAAATTTCATGTCTGCATCAATCAAAGTGTGATGGGGTCCGGTACGTGGTTGGCTTCTTAATGATTTTGTTGCGCAAAATCGATCTATTATCGACTGAACCGTCGATCTAGGTCTACCGACTACTTTAGCAATCTCGTAAGCAGATTTGCACTCATTATATAAGAGCAGAATAAGTATTACGGCCCATGGCGCTAATTGCACTGTATGGGCGCCGTTCAGAACCACAACATGTGATAGAGTGGGGCCGCGCACGGTTGACTCTAGTGTGTGCCGTGGGTCAGCGATATGGTTGAATCACTGCGCGCAGAATTTCGGCGTTTTCAGATGGTGGACGAATACTTTATGAACTAGCTCTTGTATTACATTTTGTATTTTGTTAACCTTGGTGTTGATGTATTTCTTTCCTTGTCAAAAAAAAAAAAAAAAAAAAAAAAGACTCACCGAGGTACTTTTTACATGGCTTTAGATTTTGTACACATTTCTTTTTTTCTTTTCATATTACACAGACTGTTCCTAAAAGGTATGCAGCTAGACGAATACTTTTTGGACTCACTTTACAGAGGTGCATGGGCAGGAGCGCACATCTGTGTATTGGGGTGCTGAAGTAGCTATGCATAGACAACGTGTACTTTATGAAACAAGTAATTTGGAAGAATGAATTAAATACATTGAAGGTTATTGAAAGTTATAGAAGCATTGTGTCCATTGCTTTGAATAGGCAGCACATGTAAACCAATAAAAACATTTCCATAAATGTGATAAATATCGAAACTGAGTAAGTAAAAAGCTTTTTGAAAGAGGAAATATTTTCCTTAATTTGCGTAATATTCTTCAGATCAATAAGTATCTTTCACTACACGCTCTTCCTCACAGTTCAAGCTATCTCCATACCAAATTTAATCGAAATCGGTTCAGCAGGTTAGTTGTGAAAACATAACAGACAGAGTTTCTTTCACATTTATAACATTGGTGTTTACAAAACTTTCAATTACGATATCATTTTTCAGCGATCTGATTTTGATGAAATAAAAACTATGCGTGTCCCGAAGGTCCAGTCAATTTACTTGCGAAAATCCCATGAAAATTCGTGAAGTAGTTTTGGAGAAGCGTGCACAGATAAAGAGACAGACAGACACAACAGTTCTACGTAATTATTATTAGTATAGGTAGACTATAGATTACTGTATGGACACGTAATTATTTACGGTTCTTTTGTGGCTGTTGTCTTTGACACCTCCTCCGCCCCTTTAGCTGTGGAGGTAAGAGGGCGCGCTCAGCGGTTGTCGCTGCCAAACCGGCGGCCGTATATACCGTTGGCCGCCCGGCCCAACGGTTGCTCCTGTTTCCGTCCAGTCGGCGATGACGTACAGTCGGTTCTAGCTGACTGCGTCCGTGCACCACTGAGCACTCCACGTCTATTTCCGGGCCTTTTACAATTCAAGGGAAGTCTTAAGGGGACATATACGTGAATTACTGTCAAAAAATTGATTTTTTAATTTTTGTCTCAAAAAATTCTCTGCAGTTTTCTGAACGAGAAAAAGTTTACTTCCAGGATGGACCACAGAAAGTACCAAAATTAAAGGAGTTTAAAAGTGGCTGAGCGCACCCCGGCGTCCCCATGGCACACAGTCAGCTCTGTTAAAAAATAATGTTTCGCTCTCATTTTCTTCGTTTTTATGACTTTTTAGTCCCTTAAGTTGGCTAACCTGCGAAAGCTTTACAGTTGCTTATCTTTAGTGTAAACAGAGAGTTTAGTCATTGTTTGCTGTTGTTTCAACAATTGTTTATGGTAACGTATACCAAAAACAGTTCTAGTAGGACTACAAGCTTTAAAAATAGGTGTGCTAGATGTTGTTCTGTATTTTAGTGACGGTGCAGTGTCAAGGCTTAATGTTATGGAACTGCTGGAGTTCCTGGTGGGCTAAATACGCATAGACCTCTAATAGTCATTGATTGAAGCAGAAAAATCAGTGTTGGAAGCCACCAAAGAAGCAAGAATAAGAAGTGTGAAAAAGAGAAAGGGGGAAGAACAACAAAGGAAACAAGATGAATATGGTCCTGGGATGAATTAAAGCCGTGCAAGTTTGAAGAAAAAGCAAGTTTTAACTTTAAGTTGAATTCGGCTAAAAACTATTAAAGATACAGAGGTGAAATTCTGTATACGGTCTTAAAAGATGCTTAACTAAAAAGTAATCTACTTTTGTGATCTAACTTTGAAAACAAAATGCTTTTTTAAAAAAGAAACCCTGAATTTGTTTATAAAATTTCTGATAATCAAACTTAAATATTTTTTGTACCACAATTGATGACAGCACGATCTTTTCAATAGTCTGCTTTAAAGACAGTAGTATAAAGAACTTACAGGAAAAAATAAATCTTCTACTTTGATTGTATTTTGAATGTGTACATAAATAATTAGTATGGTTTATTTGACTTGCAACAAAGAATACAATAAAAAAGTGTGGGAGCTAAAGCAATGGTCCATACATAAAAATGTTTACAAAAGATGTCTTAAAAGATGGTAAGCATTATAAAGGCTCACAAGTTTTATTCTTTGAGTTACACCATTTAGAAAATTGACAATTTTTTCAAAGTTTCCCCTGGTATTCACGGACCAGTGCCCTTGAGTGAATTTTCCTCTGAGTTTTACACCGGTGTTCTTGAATACTTCCATCTTAAAATACTGTAATTATCCCAAGAAGATAGTTCTAAATATTTCTTTACAAGTGTAATTCGGTGTAGGCATATCAATACTCGTAAAATACCCTAATGTGACTCGAGACTTCCCATATACTCCGAAACGTGTACAGTCAAAATCACATAGACGATGCAAGGTTCTACACTGAGTATTTTGCGAAGAGAAACCATTCACCAGAAACGAAAATTTCCGACCATTACGAAGTCCTGAATGAGAAATATGTGTGAGGTACAGACACTGCCTGAAATAAAAAATTAAGCACCCAGAAGGGGAAAAGGAAACGAAATAAACAAGATAAGAGAATGTGTGATGTTATTTCAGTCACTACGAAAGCGGGTCAAATTTGCAAAGAACTTCGCAGCATGAACTTACTCATCACGCTACACCCGATCTGGCTTAGATATCTGCACTGATTCGGTCGGGAATGGTGTTGTATCCTCTCCTGAGGCAAGGTGGTCCATAGCTGTTTTGATTGGTCTCCGATATCCTGGATAGTTGCACCGGGACGGACGGAGTTGCCGTTCGAGATGGTACCACAATTGTTCTATCGGAGACAAATCTGGGATATTTCTGGCTTACTGAAGTACCTCAACCGCACACAGACTGTTCATAGAGAAACGTGACATTTGTAAATGAGCATTGTACTGTTGAAAAATGCTACCACGACACTGTCCCATTGGAAGTAAGACATGAGGACGTAAGTACTCCGTGAGGTACCATTGAGCCGTCAGAGTTTTCGCAATCACTACCAGGCGTGACATGAAGTCATACCCGGTGGTTCCACACCCCGAGACCCCATGATGCCAGGAGTAAAACAGCTGTGCCTCTCCAAAACACTGGAAGAATGGGACTTCTACCCCGGTCGCCACCGTACTAGACGACGATAGTCGTCCGAGATTGTGCAGAGAGCGATTCGTCGCTGAACATGACGTGACGTCATGCATCAGCAGTCCATGTTTCACGATCACGGTACCACTCCAAATGGAGCCGTTTCTGTTGCGGTGTTGACGGCAGCCTGCGCGTGGAATGGTACTTCCCTAACATGGCTGCTGCTACTCTCCGACCACTGGTGTGCAATCACGCAGCACATTGGAAGGAATCCACTACTTGTTCTAGGATGGCAGACACAGATGTGAATGAGTTACGAACTGCCTGCTGCATACCTCGGCGGTCCTCGCTTGTGGCGGTCACACGTGGTCGACCAAAACCTTCACGACGAGTATGTCGGCCTTCGAGTTCCCATGCATTCCAATACCGGGCCACTGTCACATCCCACAGATCTGTGAATTACATGAACAGAGCAGTCAGCCAAACTGCCACCCACAATTAGGCTCCCTTTACCCTCTGCCAGGTGTACCGCTGTCGGGGCATCTCCGTGTTCTCCACAGTGATCGTTGAACATATGACGCAGCTCACGCCCCTTTTATACCAAACCAGGCCTTGTAACTGCACGAAAAGCGAACAACATTAATAGAATTTGGCAGCTATTTTACCTGCAACAGAGAACGCAACTCTAAAAGTCATTTACATACCTGCCGATATGTACGTGTACCAAGTTACATTGACATTCCACTGTATGTGTTGACTGCTTGACATCTTTTCTCAGGCAGTGTATTTGTAAACTGCTTAGTCTGAGGACAAACAACTTCCTGAACAACCGCTAATTCAGTGTCAGATTTTCTTTAGCACTTTGTTGTTTCTTGCTCTTACCGGTTATAAACTTCATTGTTCATCATCATATGGCTGTACTGCAGATACAGGACGAACTGTTGATCATCTGCGAATCCTTTGAACACCATGGTGCTCTACAGTGAAAATATTTCAAACTGATAAATATTCGAAAATGAAGTGAAAACTGAGGGTAAATGCAAGTTGTAAATTGCATGCATGTCGTATAAAACATTCTCGGACTTCTTGCTGCGTCAGTTCAGTGTAAAACATTGAGCTTTCGACAATTTCCTTACTCATCTTCGTCAGGAGCAACTGACTGTCAAAATTGATGTTGTGGTGGTAGTATATAGCCCAAAGACGGCTTCTGATTGGTGGGCAATTACGTCATTCTACCGCATATACTGTCTGCACTGGGGGCGCCACCGCTTCTGACGTAGTGTAGATATTACGTCGAATATCTCTCGCTCTTCTCTGCACCGAGAACTCGCTTCGATGCACCACAAAGATTATATCCGTCATCACGGTGGAAGGTTTACTCACACATTATTATTTCTACCAGCTTATTTAATCATAGAGTCCCAGTATGTGGAGCATGAGACAAAACTTTAGTTCTGTCGAAGAGTATTTTATGTTTGTTTGCGAGGCTGTGCTAAGCGACTGCAGATTTCCCCAGTTCTCGATTTTTAATATGTCGTTGAGTTCTGCACAGCGGTCGGGAACGGTGCGGATGGATTTACCGATGTAATTGTTTCCGCACTCACATGAGATATAGTAAATCCCAGGAATCCTGAGGCTGTGACTGTCCTTAACAGGGTGGACATCTGCTTTATCTTCTTAGGAGGTCGTGAAATAGATCTGATACCTCATCTTCCCAGGACTCTGCCTATTTTTCTGGATATAGCGCCGCAGAAGGGAAGAAATGCAAATGGTGGCTCATCACGTGAATGTAGAACACTTTCGCGTTTCATTTTCTTGGAGAACGCTGACTTCATATCGCGTGATCCATAGCTGTTCTTTCGGAACACATGTTTCAGACGATTAAACCAAATAGTCCTCCTAGAAACGGCTTTTGTTTACCGATCAATCAGAAGCTGTCTTTGCGCTATAGAGGGTGATTTTTTCCACCATATACAAACTCTAGGGATTGATCAGTGAGAGTATACAGAACAAAAAATGTCTAATGAACTTATGTTCGGAGATGGATGGTTGCCAGGCTAGAAACCATTTATTCAATCATACTTTGTTGCAGAGACTGCGGTCTAAGAAGCGCTGTTTATATATAAGCTCTTCACGGCAGCAACTTTAACCATCAGTTTCTCCTGACGAAGACGATGGAAGATATCGTTGAAAGCTCGATGTTTTACCCTGGATTGATGCGGCCATAAGTCCGAGAATCTTTTATAGAACAGTGTCGCCGTGAAGGACTTCGTTCTCATGCCTGCATATCATTTCCGTTTTCAGGAAAGTTTGAAGAACAGTCCTATATTACAGCCGTCAGTATGTTGTAGAATGGAGCCCACGAGAAATACGGGCCTAGCAACAAGCTTGTGACCCCAAACTAGTTGGCTTGTTCGCCACAGTTTGCGAACGCTCGGCTCTTACTGTGCCCACAGTAAACCAATATATAACTGAAAAGGTACCCACTAAAGGTCTTCACTTTGTCGTATACTGTTGAGAGCTTGTATGCATTTAAGCCAACTGTCGAGGATTATTAAACTCGTCTGAAATAGTTACTAGCTGTCCGCCAAGAGACGGCTGCTGGCACTCGTAAGACCTGAAGTGTCATGTGTTGTGACGTAGGCAACACGGCCTGTTTTTCTCGTGGGCCTCACTGTAGAATTTTGGATCATGTTTCATAGTCGCATATTACGATATTCGTGGAGTCCGAAAATATTAACTGTAGGAATTAACATGGCTTCTGCAGACAACGACCGTGTGAACCCAACTGCTTCTGTTCGTCCATAAGACACGAGACAGTAATAGATAACGGCGCCCAGGCTGATGCCATTCTTTGACTTACAAAAGTTATTTGGCTTCCTCACTGTCACCTGATGAACAAAATACGTAGTTAATAACTAAATGTCGTACTTAATAACTTAGCTGCCCACCGATCAATAATCATTTTGCGTGTAGAGTTATTACGAAACGGATATTCTGACCTTCAGTAAGTAAGCATGAATTGTAAGCAACGTGATGATTGGTACTCATGCTGTTGGGAAATTATATTTTCTCGATTTTTCATATCACATGTGAGAATGCACGACTAATAGATATCTTGATTGGCGACTTCATGGAGTGCTGTGTGCACAACGACCATATATGTTAAATTAAAAGGAAGGTCAGCGTTGGCCGTAATATTGATGTTTTATTGATAGCAGAATCGATTTTCGATCACATAGTGATCATCTTCAGTGCTGTACAAATTAAACTCAGACACTGGTATCAAGTTATCAATAACCAAAACTGAGAAACGATCACAATAACTGAAGCCGCTGTTTACATTCACCTATATAGCAGACATCGGTGTGACAGGGTCTTGGAAGGCCCCAACGCTGACCCTCCTTTTAATTTTAATAGATATCTGATATTTGTGAACGTTTCTGGCACAGTTCACGTTTTATGAACGTCGGACGTCTCACTGGCGAAGTGTGCCGGACAACTTCTCATTCGACATCGTTCGACGTTCTGTGTCGTGACGCTGAACTCTCATTAAAAAAGAAGAAAGCCGAGGCAGTTCATGTTAGGAAGGTCGGGAAAAAAACTACAATGAAATCTAAGCACACTTCTTGCAGAGTTGAAACTAACGGCTCATAAGAAGTAAGGCTGACCTATCTGCAGCGTTGCAGCTTTCCTCAGAATAACGGTTGCTTCGGATTGACAGAAGGCATGGAAAGAATACGACGGTGCAGTCGTGACCCGATCTCTCAGATCACACTAAGCTGACAATCCACGGACAGCTTCGAACGGAACACCTTGCAGATAGCGACCGCTTTCATACTTGGGCATTGTCAGCTGCCCTATCTCGTGACTGTCTTTCAATATCAAGGCCATTTGGTTTATAGCCCACCAACCGTATATGAAAATAAAGCAACGTGACAAGATTAAACCACATTTATGTCCCCTATTATTGAAACTTTGGTGCTAGTGAAATACTAACATTTTTTTTCATGCATCTTAAATCAGGTAAAAATATATTTCCCACAGGTCACTCGCATAAGAGTTAATGTTCTAATTGTCATCTAGATTCATCTAAAACAATACCAGTATAAGTCGACTAGTGGTAGCACAATAAACTTCACTGTAATTGTTTTTTACAATTTGTCTGTAAAAAATTGTTTTTCTTGGCTCAAATATGAGAACACGAAGTTTCGGAAATCAGGAAAACTTAAAATTAAGTAAGTAAGACAAAAGAAAATTCAATATGCATCACTTAAACTTTGTTCTAGCCACCAAGTTAAGTGAACAGCTAAACTGGATATCGTGGAAAGATGTTCAGTTGTTATTGTTACATGTATGCGAAAATAAAGTAAGTATATTTTCAAAGAGGTTTTGCTTTTATGCGACTTACTAGTGAAAATACAAAACAATATGTTCTGATACTATTTGTTTATGAGTTTGAAACGTCCCCTTTGAATTATTATACAAGACTGTGCTTAAACTGACACACAATATTTTTAGCGCAGCGCAATCTGACTTTCAGAGATCCCTACAAACGAATGGCCGTGACTAACATTAACCTATACCTCTCACAAATCACTTACCTCACCAAAAATCTTCGTTACTCGAACTACTGCAATACAGCGAGCGCCACTACTGCCAGCTAAATAAAAGATTCAAACTACTGAAGGCACTAACTACTAATAGGCATAGTTAGCAAATGAAAGATTTTAATAGAGAACAAACAATGTATTTCCCTTAATAGTGTTGAAAAATCATAATATACATAGCAGTTCATGACATCCAGTCTTACAAATTTCAAAACTCCGCCATTTCTCTCCCCACATCCACCACTGCTGGCGGCTCACTTCAAACTGCGCAACGCTACGCGCTGTTCACATCCAGCTGCCCAACACTACAATGGCAGACAACAATGCAAACTAGCCACAGACTGCATACAGCACAGCCAGTGATTTTCATACAGAGCGCTACGTAACGTTGCCAATAAGAAAACATTAACAGCCTACTTACATAGCCCCCATGCTCCCCACAAAAAATTTTACAAATTGTTTTGGGCAGTGGCCAATAAAGATTTGATAAAATTTTTCATAATTACAATAACAAAGATATCAAATGCACACACTTATTGATACAATGTTGGTCAAAAGCTAAAATTTTCTCACAGTCCATAAAGACAGTCCTGATCATTCATCACAGTAAAATTGCAGTGTTTTTCTCAAACTCTGAGCAGTAAAAGAAAATGCACACGGAAGTAGTGGATTTTCATGCAGTCTTGAAGAAGTAGTGTTGTCCTTCCAACAGAAAGACAGTGCTGACTCTCGACATGCAGACAGGTAATGTGCTACAACAGAGCAAACCCACAGCAGAGGCAGTCGAAGTTTTGAATAATATTGGTAGGTAGTTCATCACAGAGTAGACCCACTGTAGTCCTGGTAGAGATTACGGTATTGGTGGGCCACCAGAGGTGCAGACCCACTGTAGTCCTGGTAGAGATTGTGGTATTGGTGGGCCACCAGAGGTGCAGACCCACTGCAGTCCTTGTAGAAATAATGGTACTGGTGAGTAAGCAAAACTGTAGACCCACTGTAGTCCTTGTAGAAATAATGGTATTGGTGGGTCATCAAAGATGCAGACCTACTGTAGTCCTTGTAGAGATGGCCAGCAGCCATCTGTTGTGACTGTGCAGGTGCACAATCATCACTGAAGAGTCTTGCGGATAATATAGCAAGTCCATAACCACCACTTGTGCACTCACAAAGTTTTTGGAATTGTCCTTAGAACCAGCAATGCTGTTATGCAGTCCCTTGCTGAATTATTAACACACGTGCAAACACTAACAGTCCCTACTTCTCACATATTTTGCATATAGTATGACCATCATTAATGTGATGAACTAGTGTCAATTACAATTTTATAATATGAGGATACAATAACAAAGGTAGAAAATACATTATTAAAGAACATAATAGTACAAATAACATTTGTAGTAATACAGGCTTTACAAAAGAATAGAAATAGATATATACATCAGTGTTACAGGAATTATGACATAAGTAAATAAATAAAATAATGAGAATACTTCTTGAAACATTAATTTCACACATGATCATGAAAACAAAACAGAATAAATAATGTCTAAACACCTTTACGAAGAAAATAACATAGTATTTGAAAAATTCTACAACATAACTCTCATCAGCTAAACACATAAAGACAGGAAAAACACAAATAAACAAGGGTACACAAACACATAGCAGAATAACACAAGAGGAAAGTGCAGGGTTTGTTTTCAGTGTAACATTTGGTACTGCAGTCCAACGCAAAACTTCATTCGATAGATCTTTCGTCTTATTTCAACATTTGTTTCCACCAAAAAAATCCTATCCAAGCGTTCTTTCTGTATTTATATGTTCACATATTTCTTACCTCATTATTTATTTTCCATTATCTTACCTCATCATTTATTTCCAAGAAAATCCTACCTAAACTTGTTGTCCCTAAACCCTACTTTTTTGGTTCATATCCTCTTTCAAAATACTTTTTTGGCCAAACCATTTTCTTATAGCTTCTCAATGCATTTCATCCAATTCATCACAACTTGTTCTCTTATATGGCTTACCCCATCTTAAGCTAACTTAAATCTACTGAGCTCAGATGCTAAACTAAGGGACGAGGCAATGCAGCAGCACAAAACAATTAACACAAACAGCAATGACAAAAAATGCAGATTTGCAAAGCAAGCAGCATTATAGAAATTAGCAAAGCAATTGCAATATTACAACTAATATAAGGCAATGTGCAGTAAACAAGAAAAACAAATCAGTAGTAAAACTGGCTGAACAGAGTAATACAAAGTGAAATTCAGTAGCACTATGCCTGGCAAACAGCAGCAGCAAATGCTGTAACTTATATTTAAACATGTCATAGCTCAAGCAGAAAAAATATTACAGTAAAAATGGCCATGTTTAATACCTATGTCACATCTTAACACTAGGGTGATGCATTACGAGAACTTACGCTAGCAGATAAGTTACCAAATCGTAAAAAAATTATTTATGCTATTCCTGTGAAGGGAAATGTTTATTTATGTGCCCTCGTTTTCTTGGAAGTAGATCATAAATTTATAATTGACTGGATCTGTTGGCATAAAATAACTATATTAGTACATCTATTAAATTTTATTTTAACCAATGCTGCAGTGCATCTAGAAACTAGATATTAAACAAAATGAGTAAATAAATACATAAAGCAAGTCATATGGCATTTCTCTCAACTAGCAAGACAATAGCTGTGAAATGTTTCTCATCGTTTCATTAGGCATTTTAGTAAATATCATAAATTAAGAGCTCCAAGGTATAATCATATGTTTTCAAGTTTGAGCGTGTCGTATTTGCGATGCTTTCTACAAAGGAATGTCAATAGTGAAGATAATGGCCCCTTTTTTGTTTCTCCACCTGTGCCTCTGAAAGGCACACACTAATGGCTTTTTTCCAGGCGACTGTCGTGCAGCTGGGTGCCCATGACTCATTACGTGAAGGTAGTCACTTAACTTTCTTACTGAATTATTTACGACACCAGTTTGCATTACAGTGACAGTCTCATATAAAAAATTTCACAGGTCGAGAATTTGCGTTGCAAATGTGTAGAAACAAAATCCTATGAATATAACAGTGTTCAAAAAGTTTTCGTCGGCATTGTGATACATTCACACATTTACACACATTTCATAACTCTTAAAGTACGATTCTTGGTTTCCAACATCCTTTTCCACAAATCAGAGTCCCTAAACACTACTCATTATTCATATACGTATTTGTCGACACTTCTTCAATATTTCATCATAATAAATACGTAGCATAATCAAATTTCTCATATATGGTAGCATCATCTTATTGATCATAAACATACCTCAACAGCATAATACACATCGTTGTCATAAAAATAACATCATAACACCTCAGTCAAATCTCAAAAACGTCGTAGCTTCCTCCAACTATTTCAAACCCTAAAAAATATTCTCTGCTCATTTCAATAATGTCATCTACCTCAAACGTCCTTTAAAAATCATTACCTCATACCAAATACATCATTCAAAGCTCTCATACTATCACAATGGTTCCAAAAAAATATGAACAGTTCACAAAGTACAGACAAAATACAATTTCGTAAGTGTGAAGTAATCCAACTCTGTAATTGCGTAAACATGTGTCACTGACGTAGTAAAATAAATGTTTGTCTCTCTCAATTAAATAATCAGATAGCTGTGTAATTTGTGTGTTAGAGAAATATGGTACCGATGTGTAAAGTTGTATAGGCAAATACCATATTAGCTAGGGCTCCTTGTGCTTGCCAAACACATGGTACACAAAGTAAGTGTGTACCCCCCTGAGGATTAATGAATAATACCCACAGGTGTTACAGATTATAGCAATGGAATGAAATGTATCACGGAAAACCTTTGTATCATTGTACTTCAAATATCTTTAAAAATAAATGTTTTAAGTACAAAATTAATCACTCAAATACGAGTACTGTAGCGCTAAACTGTGCGTCTTGTTGTAAGATAATCTCTGTGGAAGTGTCGTAGTTATCGTCCTCCGAAAACTAAGTTCTGCAGAAGCCAATGTACTTACCTCATGATAAACAAAAGTGAAATGCTTTGCGTATAGATATCTTAGTTATTACGCTTATTGCCATGATGAAGAAAGTACTGTGCTGTAACGTATTGTTGTGCTACAGAAAAGCCTGTCTCATTGAAGCTACACCACAAAAGTTACTACTAAAACATGTTTTACTTTCCAGAATAATTCAGAAAAACTGTGCAGATATGAAACAGAAACACCGCAAAAGCAACATTGTAAATTGTCACTCATTAGTAGCGTCGTGATACAATCGTGTAGCTGTCACATAAACTAACCACTGTGTCATCTGGTATCTCACAGAAAGTACTTTAAATCCAGGATGTATTTTCAAGTAAACCAAAATGTTGCATTAAAATCTCATTAGCAGTACTGGTAAATGTTCTATGTATGTGGGCCTTATAGACATTACGTAATCGTGCAACTAACAAGCAAGAATGTACACACACAATAACACTGTGTCGTCTGTTCACAATAACAGTGCATTCGTAATTTCTGTTTAAATAAGTTCTTTTGGTTCTTGACTGGATATTTAACTTCAAACATTGTTGCATGTTAACAGTTTCTAAGATTGAAAAAGAGTACTAGTAACGTGAAATGAAAAATTTTATAGCAAAGACTAAGTTAAAAAGCAGATTATCTCCCAATAAATGGTTTTACATGTGAAATGTGGTGTAAACCTTTCCTCTTCCTAGTACGCAGAGTTTCAAATTCAACGCAATTATCATGTGGTATACGTTGGATTCTGTAAGGTCCATTGTAAACTAGAAAGAATTTGTGACTCAAGTGTTTCTTCTTATGTGACAATGAGTGAGCTTTAATGAGAACTTTCTGACCAACATATTGTTTTACCGTGTAGTTTTCTCCTTTTGTCTGCTGCAGATTTTATATTTTTATAGCCAAATCAATTATGTCTTTGTGTCGAAGTTTACATGTATTCGGGAAAGGTACAACCTCTCTGATTCTGTTCGGTGGTTCTTCATTCTTCAGTACAAGAGTAGGTGGTAAAGCAGTGGAGTCATGAGGCATTTCATTCAGCACGTTTTGAAATCAGTGTAAATATCTGTCCCAATGCTGATGCTTTCTGTGACAATAAAGTCTGCAAAGCTTATTGATTTCTTTCATAATCTGTTCGGAGGGGTTACAGTGTGGTGAGTACAATGAAATAAAAACAGGTTTGATTTTATGATTCCGAAGCATGCGTGACCAAACAGCAGATCTGAATTGCGGTCCGTTATCTGAAATAACTTTAGCAACGTGGCCAACTTCACGTAAGAAATTTTTAACAAGGGCGTTGGATACAGACAGTCCAGTGGTTTTACGTAACGGAGTGAAAGAAACAAATTTTGAAGTAAGTTCAACAGCGACTGGAACGTACGAAAATCCATTCGATGTTCTGACAAGGGGTCCCAAGAGATCAACAGCAGCAAATTCTTTTAATTTAGAAGGAATGATAGGAAACAACGGAGCACGATGTGAGATAATAGATGGCTTCGCCTTTTGACAAAGTTTACAAATAGACAAGACTCTTCGAATTCTCTTTTCCATATTGTTAAAATAACAAGTCGTCCGAAGAATATGATAACATTTTCGTGGGCCAAAATGTGCATAGCTGAAATGAATGTACCAAATGAGCTTATTAACAAAATCGTCAGGAATGCAAAGTACCCATAGCTTGTCATCAACAGTGCAGCGTTTGAACAGTATGTTGTCTCTAACCAGATAATAATGCCGAATCTGTGTGTGTGTCTTTTCATGCCATTTGCTTTTGATGTCTTTCCAAATCGGATCTTTATCTTGTTCGTGAGCAACGTCCTTTAAAGATGTGGAGATGAAGTTTTCAAAGGCGACTTTCTGAATATAAAGAATACTGAAATTTCTCTCGAGGTTGCCTCCTGTGTTACTTTTCTCAAGCCCAGCCGGTGCACGTGACAGTGCGTCCGCAACAATGTTCTCCTTGCCGGGAATGTAGACTACTGTGAGGTGGAATTCTTGCAGAAACAATGCCCGACGTTTCAACCAGTCATGATTTAATTTTGAAGACATAAGAAATTGTAATGCACGATGATCACTGTATACTTTTACGTGCTTACCAGAAAGAAAGAAACGGAATTTGTTAAATGCCCAAACGATAGCTAAAGCTTCTAATTCAGTAACGGAATAATTTTTTTCAGATTTTGTTAGCACTCGGCTAGCAAAAGCAATGGTTTTCTGAACAGTAGTGTCATTTTCTATGGCTTCTTGAAATAAATGGGCACTAAGATCGACTTTAGAAGAATCCGTGCTAAGGCAGAAATCTTGTGACAGATCTGGTTGAGCTAGTATTGGCGCGTTAAGTAGCGATTCTTTCAAAGAATTGAATTCCAACTGTGCTTGTTCGTCCCAGTTCCAAATAGTATTTTTTCCAGTGAAAGAACAAAGTTTTGGTGTAACAAGAATTTGCATATTCAGAAAACCACGGTAAAAATTTACGAGACCTAGAAAACTGTGGACTTGTTTTTTTGTGGATGGAACTGGAATGGCTCTGATTGCTTCTAACTTTCTAGGATCCGGCTGAATGCCTTCAGAAGAAATAATATGTCCCAAAAACCTCACCTTTGACCTACCGAATTCAGACTTTTCCAAGTTAACTGTAATTCCAGATTCTGCAAAAATATGCAACACGCTGTTGAGGATGCGATTGTGTTGTTCCCATGAGGCTTCTGCTATCAGAATATCGTCCACATATAAGGTGATGTGACGTTTTAAGAACTCAGGTAATATGGAATTTAGCCCGCGAATGAATGCTGCCGAACAAATGTTCAAACCAAAAGGAAGTTTCCGAAACTGGTAACAAACACCGAAACAAAGGAAAGCTGTGTATTTTCTACATTCTGGATGAAGTTCGATCTGATAAAAGCTGGATCTAAGGTCAATGGAAGACAACACTTTTACACCATTAAAATTTTGAAGAAGTTCTTCCAACGTTTGCGGCCTGTCTGTTTCAGGAATGATGATAGTATTGATTTGTCTCGAATCTAAGACAAGCCTGATCGATCCATTTTTCTTCTCAACAACATGTAATGGATTGTTGTATGAGCTTACTGCAGGCTCAATAACGCCCTCGTCAAGCATAGATTGTATTTCTGTTCTAACACGGTCCCTATAATGTGTTGGAATTACGTATGGTCTAACACAAAATTTAGTATGCTCACGAACACGAAATTGGTATTGAAATCCCTTGATTGTTCCTGTTTCGTGAGTAAAAACTGTGGAATGTGCTTGTAAAATCTCAAAAAGGTCCTGCCTATCAGTGTCATTACAATTCTCAATTGTTTGAATTTTATTCTGAATTAACTCATTAGTTTCAAATATGCCGTCGATATCATTCATGTCAGTACTTGCAGAGTGATTGTTAGTGTCCGTAGAAAATTCCGAACTGTTGTCTAACAGAAGGTAAAGCCGATTAATTTCCTCGTCATGGTTTGAGAGCCAATCTTCAAATTTCAAAGCTATTGACCTACCTTCTTTCTCTAAACTTACTTCAGCACCATGAAAGTTTAAGATTACTTTGTATTCATTCAAAAAGTCTACTCCCAATATAATTTCCGTCGACAATAATGGAACAATAAGAAAGTTCATAGAGAAGCTGTGGATTTGACAAAAGAATTCTAAGTTGGTTTGTTGGCGTACATCTACACTTCTTCCAAAGATTGCACCTTGTAATTTAATCTTACGTAACGGAAGTGTGGGACAATCGTTCGATTTGTTGCATTTGCTAAAGGCTGTTTCACTAATTACTGAAATGGGACTGCCAGAGTCAAGTACTGCCGTAAATTTTACGTCATTTACTGTAATGTGAATCACAGGATATGCAGTGTTGTTATGTTTTACGTCGTGTTCCTGGAGTAAGATGTCCCTAATGTCTTCCATTTTTACGTAATTACTAGCTACGGCAGCTGCGTCGTCAGTTTCAGAAGTACGTTTTGTGGCTGCCAGCGGTATGAGTCACTGTCTATTGTGTCTTTGTTGGCGCGCGTCGTTATTGGGATTTGGAGACCCAACTTCTACAAATTCACCTTGTCGAGAGGGCCCTGCTCTGTTTGAATCCCGCCAGTTCTGATGCAATTCAGGTCTGTCGTTACGATCATATCGTCTGTCGCCATGTCGGTAGATTCCATAGTTTCTTTCTTGTCGGTCACGTGGTGGAGAATTTCTCCCTGAATCGTAACTGCGCGCTGGAATGTTGCATCTGAAGTTATTCTGTCTCCCTTGATAATAATTATTTTGGTTCCCATATTGTCTGTTTCTCTGATTGTCTCTGTGATAGTCATTACCGCAGACAGGTGATCTTTCCCAGTAATTATTACTACTCTGCCAACGGTTGTCATACGGGTGGTGTCTGTTTTGGTCACGATTTACGTTGTAAGAATAGCCTTGTCGTGTATTATTTCTGTCATCGCGGAATTGTGACAGATGTGATCTGTAATTGTTGTGCTCCTGTTTTCGCGTTCCGCGAGTGTCAGTGTAAATTTCCAGTTCTTGTAACAGTCCCTGAAAAGCTTCAATGTCATCTTTGCAACGTCCTGCTAAAATAATATGTCGTAAATGTTCAGGCAGTTTGATTAAGCAAATGCGGATGAGTTCTGAGGGGCTGTATGGGTTTGAAAGATACTGATTCTTATGCAACATGTCTTCAAAATATTTCATAAGACTGGAAAATTCAGATTGTTCGAAACGTTTCATCATTATGATGCTATGTTTTACTCGGTCTTGTGTAGCTTGAGACCAATACACTGAGAGGAAGGCATGGTAAAATTCTCCTTCACTGTGACAATCGTGAATGACCGATCGCATTCTTACAGCTGGTTCATTCTCTAAATAGCCACACATAAATTCTAATCTGTGCTCTAATGACCAATTGGGAGGAAAACAATGAGAGAATTGATGGAGCCATGCTTGTGGATGAATGTCGTTTCCAGAATTCTTAAATGTTTTGAATTTACGTGTAGTAACGAACAGCTTATAGTCAAAATCATCATGTCGGCGAGTCGCATGTCGGTCATTGTTACGTCGTTTCGGCGGTTCCATCTCAAAATTCGGTGTACCTTGCCAATTTCTTTCATAATTTCGGAAGTGCCCTGTGTTATTATTTTGTGGCTGTTCAGTATTTCTATGTCCCACTTCCCGCGTTGGAGCGCGAGTGTTCTCTGAAATATGTAATTTTTGTATTACTTGTGCCAACTGATCTTGTACTTCCCGGATTTCTCTTTTGTATTGCGTATTAATTTGATTCTGATTTTGTTTGAATTTCTTAATTTGTTCATACTCTTCTGTGTCAGTAATGGCTACAGGTCTTGTGTCATTCAGATCATCATCCACCTTCGCAGATAAGTTAGTGAACTGATCCGAAAGTTCGGCTACTTTCTCCGATAGTGTACTTATTTCCTCAGTGTGTTTTTCTGAACCAAGTTTCAGAGTGTCCATTTGTGTTGAAATCGTATCTACTGTGTTCTTTAAGTTTTCCTGAGTTTTTGCGAGTTGCATAACCGAATTGGTAGATGCAACTGAGTCAATTTTAGCTTGCAATGTGTCGTGATTTTCATGAACAATAGTTTGCAGTTCTTTTATGGCTGCTTCGTGATTCTGTAATGCATTTTCATGACGCGAAAAAATAGCTTGGAAATGCTCACAAATTTGTGTTTTTACGTCATTACAGACTTTTTGACATTTCGATTCAACGTTATGTAACTCAGTAGTTAAATCTTAATGTGTTTGTTCAAGTGTGGTTTCTAACTTCCGAAGATTTTGTTCCATTGTGTCTAACTGTTCCTGTGTTTGTCTCTGGTGTTGTTCCATTGTGCCTAACTTTTGGAGATTTTGTTCCATTGTGCCTAACTTTTGAAGCTTTTGCTGTGATTGTCTTTGATTTTGTTCCACTGTGTCTAACTTTTGAAGATTTTGTCCCATTTGTTTCTGATTTTGTTCAAGCGTTGTGTCTAACTTTTGTAGCCTTTGTTCCATTTGTTGCATTAACTGTAATAACAGTGCACTGGTGTCTGAAACATGTTCCTCAGTCCTATTCGGCAGTGCATTTGAACCGGCAATATTCGCATTTTGAGAAGCGGAAAATGTGTCTTGACTTATTTGAGAAAACGGTGAGGACGCAAAACCTGAATCTACAGTATTTGCAAGATTGCGTCCTGTCATTTCGGAATCCTGAGACGAGCTGTTGCCGACCGATCGATCGATAATGCTTCCCTGTTCACTAATTGTTTCACTGCCTACACCATTATTTGCAGCCCGCTCCATTTCCCTATGCACAATTACCAATTACTACTTTGAACATTAGTTAATTCATTACACGGTGGCGCTAACACACTGCTATCGTCTTCAGTGTCATTTCTCAGTTTACTTTGGAGCCCAGTATTACGTTTTTCACACGCCATTATTGTCACAAGATTTCACACGACAACACAGAAAAACACAATTTGAAGAGCAAAAATAAGAGAAAACGTAACATATCTCTGAAAATAATGTCTAGTTAATTGCAAGCGCAGCTGCGAAATACTTGGTGCAAATCTACATGCCACAACAACAATGAAAGACTGCAACTACAAAGGAGATTCTCTCTACAATTACGCGCTAGCAATAAACAATAGCTACACTAATTACACAAACTACAAGAAAAAATCAGAAGATTCCAGTGAGGTATCCTCGGCTAAGAGTCGACATATGAAACGTCCCCTTTGAAATATTATACAAGACTGTGCTTAAACTGACACACAATATTTTTAGCGCAGCGCAATCTGACTTTCAGAGATCCCTACAAAAGAATGGCCCTGACTAACATTAACCTATACCTTTCACAAATTACTTACCTCACCAAAAATCTTCGTTACTCGAACTACTGCAATACAGCGAGCGCCACTGCTGCCAGCTAAATAAAAGATTCAAACTACTGAAGGCACTAACTACTAATAGGCATAGTTAGCAAATGAAAGATTTTAATAGAGAACAAACAATGTATTTCCCTTAATAGTGTTGAAAAATCATAATATACATAGCAGTTCATGACATCCAGTCTTACAAATTTCAAAACTCCGCCATTTCTCTCCCCACATCCACCACTGCTGGCGGCTCACTTCCAACTGTTCACATCCAGCTGCCCAACACTACAATGGCAGACAACAATGCAAACTAGCCACAGACTGCACACAGCACAGCCAGTGATTTTCATACAGAGCGCTACGTAACGTTGCTAATAAGAAAACATAAACAGCCTGCTTACAAGTTCAATAATGCTTTTAGTACTCAAATGTGATCATTCTTTTGACAGAAACAATTTTTCTGATCACCACCTGCAACACTGTAACGTAACTGTAGTGAAATACGTATTTTTGCTTTCTCTTTTCTTTCTTTGCCTTTCTTTAGAGGAAAAGAACAACTACTTTCATTTGTAATGAATTTAATGTACTTGAATATTACAAATACGGTTTCATTCAGACTTTAAGACAACGAATTCGGGCTATTCACTTTCGACTCCTTCCAAGTCACTCACTTCTATGCTACATGACCTGTGCGACATTACTCACCTGCTGCCGAGGTCACTGATGAATTCCTGTGCGGGACGATCGACTCCGTTGTTACCGGCTGGAGTCGTTGGTAGTGAGAGAAATATCCACCACCAGTGTTTGGCCGACAAGGGGACGAAAGCTGATGGCGTAAAGTTCCTGGATACTGCCCTGGATACATTTTAAACATATCTGCACAGACTCACGAAGTGACACTGTTCATGGGGCTCCGTTCGTCGTATTGATACATTAAGCTCGGTGTTCCCTTTGGGGATAATTAGCAGAATGTGTGCCAGAATTGAATTTCACTCTCTCTCTGTGCTCGTCATTATACAACACAAACATGACGTGGTTCTATATACACTCCCATTACAGTCACCTACACTCAATAAATATAGTTAAAACTCTCAAAGGCCTCAGTGAGCCATTGTGGGTGGAGGAAGAGGACCGTTTCCGACTATGCGGCTACACCTATCCCTTCATATCTCTCTGCTAATAATGGCGTACAACTTTTTCTTTGTATGACTTTAATAATGCTACTAATTATTTAAATGCAATGATCAGTAAAAACTGTTACTGTCGAGTGTCACACTATATATGAAGACAGATTGCATGTTTTTCTTCTAATACAATCTGTGGTAGTACAGTGCAGATTTCTCTATCATGATAGTCTACAGGTTGCAATGCATATTGAATCAGAGCTGCTTTAACATTATTTCAGCACTTCTGTAAGAAAGCATTAAGAGGCTGCTTGCTTTACGTCTGGACAGTGGTGGCTCGTGTAGAATTGTATCAGTGTTCTTCAATGTGATGGCGTATAGTCTTTTGACTTGACAACGATAGTAATAGTAACTAAATAGAATACATCAATTTCATGTATATAAACTGACAAATGTTTTTGATTCTTGGCAGTCGATCCCATTCCACAGGAAGAGAGATGACGAGGCCTGGAAATGTCTTTGGTGTAGGCTGACTGAATGCAATTAGCCTCCCTAATGTATCTCAAACATTTCTCATAGGGTTCAGATCCGGAGACCTCTCTGGTCCATGGGACGGCTATCTTCACCTTCAAGAAATTCATCCAGCAGAGCAGCTCCATGCGGACGGGTGTTATCGTCCATAAAGAGGAAGTCTGGACGAGATGCGCCTCTCATAAGGCGAACATGTCGTAGCAGTCCTCATCTCTGTCCATTCAACATTATGCCACCACACACCATGACGCCATTACCACCAAAAAGGTTTCTTCGCACAATGTTACTGGGGTTTTATCGACAATGAGCGCTGAGAATCATTTTCAAACTGAAATGGGATTCATATGCGAAGAAGACATTCCTAGGTTTATTCATGGTTCAGTTTTGTTGTTCCTGATTCCATAATACAATTTATGCTGCAGTGAGCGGGATGCACACGGCCGGACGTGTGGCAAACAGAATTGCTGTTCTGAGCCTCTGATACCCAGCTTGCCGGGAAACAGTATCTGCGTATTGGGGTAGCTGCAGGCTCTGCATCCATTTGTCTTGCAGGTATACTCAGATTTCGTCGAGTAGTTAGGGCTTTGTACTAGCCTACGCCGGAAACCTCCTGTGTCTCTAAAACGTCGCTAAAGCCTCGAAATGACATTCTGTGGCATTTCCAAGGACAGTGAGTCTTTGATCTACGTCTGGCTTGCTTCCCGGCACACTGTATGATCAAAGACAGTATTGGATCACTGTTCATATACGCGACTATGTCGCAGCTGGTGTATATAAGCTGAGCTGTTTAGATGTATTTAAATTTTATAATTAATAGTTAAATATTGCAAGTAGTAAAATAAAATGAAAAACAAAAGGTAGGTAGCAGGGGCAAGCCAGTTAGTGCGCTTCACCATACTACACGGCGCCGTTACAACTGCTTACTAATATCCTCCATACTCTATGTCTGCACAATACGTTACACACAATTTCAAAGAAAAATACTGATCTGGTGCTGCGCGCAATGAAGCACTCATAGTGCTGGAAGGGACAAGGTCAGATGAGAGCATGCACAGTGAAAAACTGAGAGGTGAATCCATTCTATGAGTTGATCATAGTGCGACTGACCACCATTCCAGAACTCTATAGATATCGCAGAGAGGAAGCTGCAAAACACATTTTCGTCCGTTTCATCTGCATACCAGAATGCACCGGAATTTTAGCGAAATTTCCGGCTCGCATTCTAAGAAAAATGGCATAATATCAGTGCGATGTTTACAGTGTACTGTATCACATCAGAACATAGTAACCGGTCCCCAGTGCGCCTGGATACTAACGACAAAGAGTACTGATGACTCAAAGCATCTGCTAAGTAGCACGTTGGTTCACCTCTGCAACGCAATACAGTACCAATTCCTTATGGCATGGATTTGACAAATCTTTGGTAAGTATCTGATGGTATGTGGCACCAGATGGCACAGGTTTCAGATCAAGTAAATTTGGTGACCAAGACATGAAAGCTAGTTCAAATAAATGTAACACCATTCTGGTCTTGTAACACGAATAGTTATCCTGCTGGAAGATGCGAACGCTGTTACGGAGGACTCAAGCATGACGGGTAGCTGCTGGTCCGCAGTAATGTTCACGTAGTCCACGGCTGTCATGAAGCCTTCGATTACTATCGCAAGTCCCATAGAACTTCAAGTGAATGACCCTCATAGCAAAATAGTGCTTCCACTGGCCACCTTCCCTGGCATTGTGCCGTTTCCCCTGATGACGGTGTATCCGGACACGATTATCGACCTGCTGTGACACCAGTCGTGATTCATCCGACTGGATGACAAGTTTTCATTGATACATGGACCAGTCTCGATACTCCCGCACCCGCTGTAATCGTAACTGGCGACGTCGGTGGGTCAACATGGGACCACATAGCGGTTTGCCTGCTGCAGAGCCTCGTGTTCAACAATGTGCGCTGATTAGCTTGTTCTGAAACACTTATTTTGCACCAGCAGTGTACTCTGGCATCAGACCTGCCACAGAACGTTGCCTGTACTGCTTTACAGCGATTCTCCATGGTATGGGTTTGACAAGTGCTTGGTAAATTTGCAGGGGTGCTGTTACTTTTGGAACCGGTATGCTGAGGGTTGGGACAAGGCGCTAGCAGGGTGGAAGATAGCTGATGGGGCGATGGGTAGTCCAGATGAAGTGATGGTCAAGGATGATGCCAAGGTATTTCAGGGCGGGAGTAAGTTAGAGAGGATGGTCATTGATGGTAAAGTAGAAACCATGGAGCCAGAAGGATAAGGTCGTATGTCCCATTATGAGTACCTGCGTTTTTGAAGGACTGATCCAAAGGAGCCAATGGTTGTACTAAGTGGTAGACTGGTCTAGGTGGGTTTGGAGGGAAACATGGGACTGTTGAAGGGTAGGATAGAGGACGTGGAAGACGGTGTCATCAGTTGGAGATGGACGGATGGGTGGGGATGGTTTGGGTACTTCAGCAGTCTCCAGGAGATAAAGGAGAGAAGAAAGGATGGAGCCCTGGGACACAATTGCAGCAGGGTAGAAGATACAGGAATTGGTATTATGGATGGTGACATAGGAAGGACGGAGGGAGGGGAAGCAGGCAATGAGATGGATGAAGTTAATGGCAGCCCTGGGACACAATTGCAGCAGGGTAGAAGATACAGGAATTGGTATTATGGATGGTGACATAGGAAGGACGGAGGGAGGGGAAGCAGGCAATGAGATGGATGAAGTTAATGGCAAGGGAATGTGTCTGGAGCTTGAAAAGCAGCCTGGAATGCCACACACAGTTAAAGGTGTTCTGGAGGTCGAGGGAAACAAAAATAGCAGAGTGATGGGAGTAACGTTGGAGGGAGAGGTGGTGTTTAAGGTTGAGGAAGTGCTCGCCAGGAGAGAAGGAAGGCTAGAAATCACACTGGGTAAGAGGGAGGAAGTGGTGTTGAGTTAGGTGGTGATGGATACGGCGGGAGAGGATGGGGACTGAAAGACCTCTCTGACCACGGAGGTGAGGCATATGGGCGATAGGAGGAGGCGTTGTAAGGTCGTTTGCTGGGTTTAAGGAACAGCAGGATGCAGGAGGTCAGGTAAAAGCCAGTGAAGAGGATGGTATTCTACAGGGTGGCAGGGCGGTTAGGAAGGAGAAAGGGCATTCCTAGAGGTGGAAGTAGGTGCGAGGAACAAAGGAGATGGTGAAAAGGAATGGAAGGTGGTCACTGCCAGTGGTATGTAGGACTTCAGTGGTTATATGCCCAAGGAGGTTGGAACGAGCGATGACGACTTTGGGGATGGTGTTACCTTTGGAATGGGTATATTGAAGGAGAGGGACAAGGGGCCTCGGAGGGTGGAAAATAACTGATGCCACCGCCGGAGGGCGCAGGATGGCGGCCGTGGATGTTAAGGACTGTGGTAATCACGTAGCTGGAGGAGGTGCGGTCAATATGGGAAAGGAAGTCATAAGGGATGGGAGCAGCAGACCGACGTATACGATGACACAGGTGACGGTGAGAGTGTGGGTAGAGATGGGGAAAAAGACGCTGAGGATCAGGTGCCCGGTAGGGTCATTGAGCAGGGGTTGTGGACAACCCAAGTTGGCTCTAAGTGGCAGGGATTATCGATACTCATCGTCAAATGTGTATCTTCGGCTATACAAAAAATTATGTCAAAACCAAATGCGACAACATTTGTGTAATAGACTAATTTACTGCCATTAACGTGACTGATTCACTTCATATGGTTGTGAAATGTAACAGATAACCAAATCATAGGTTTAAACTTCGCTACATTGCGACTAAGCAGCTGCTTGACTCAGCGTAGCGAAGTTTAGACCTGTGGCTTGATTACCTATTCTGTTCCACAACCATATCAAGTGAACAAATTATGCTAATTACCAGTCAGTTATCCTATTATTCAAATATTCTTGCATTTACATTTGACAAAATGTACATATTTGACGATGACTTGTGTTCTACTCAAGTCAAATGATTTTTAACACTTGTAACACTTGATAATGTCATAATGCCGAAATTTAGATTGTGGAATAAAACCTGTTGTACAGCCGAATGGCGGTTATATCATTTAAAAGAACAAGTCTAATGATTCTTAATACGTGTAACACTTGATAATGGCCTAAGGCCGAATCTAGATTGTGGAATAACACCTGTTGTATCTTCAAATGGCGGATATATCCTTTAAGATAGCAAAAAAATCACTGTAAATATTTACCTACAAGCGCTTCTCGTTCGCTCTGTGTAGCAAGGAGTAATCCGCTTCCTGTGGCGGAAAGGGAAAGGTGAACACAATTAGCGCATGACATCATCTCTCAGCCTTCTTATTCCGTTCATAGTCAGCAGGATGTAATGTCTTGCTGAAGCTGACAACGTAATGCGAGAAAAACGCCATTTGGATCTTGTTTCGCAGGGTGGAATACACTCCTGGAAATGGAAAAAAGAACACATTGACACCGGTGTGTCAGACCCACCATACTTGCTCCGGACACTGCGAGAGGGCTGTACAAGCAATGATCACACGCACGGCACAGCGGACACACCAGGAACCGCGGTGTTGGCCGTCGAATGGTGCTAGCTGCGCAGCATTTGTGCACCGCCGCCGTCAGTGTCAGCCAGTTTGCCGTGGCATACAGAGCTCCATCGCAGTCTTTAACACTGGTAGCATGCCGCGACAGCGTGGACGTGAACCGTATGTGCAGTTGACGGACTTTGAGCGAGGGCGTATAGTGGGCATGCGGGAGGCCGGGTGGACGTACCGCCGAATTGCTCAACACGTGGGGCGTGACGTCTCCACAGTACATCGATGTTGTCGCCAGTGGTCGGCGGAAGGTGTACGTGCCCGTCGACCTGGGACCGGACCGCAGCGACGCACGGATGCACGCCAAGACCGTAGGATCCTACGCAGTGCCGTAGGGGACCGCACCGCCACTTCCCAGCAAATTAGGGACACTGTTGCTCCTGGGGTATCGGCGAGGACCATTCGCAACCGTCTCCATGAAGCTGGGCTACGGTCCCGCACACCGTTAGGCCGTCTTTCGCTCACGCCCCAACATCGTGCAGCCCGCCTCCAGTGGTGTCGCGACAGGCGTGAATGGAGGGACGAATGGAGACGTGTCGTCTTCAGCGATGAGAGTCGCTTCTACCTTGGTGCCAATGATGGTCGTATGCGTGTTTGGCGCCGTGCAGGTGAGCGCCACAATCAGGACTGCATACGACCGAGGCACACAGGGCCAACACCCGGCATCATGGTGTGGGGAGCGATCTCCTACACTGGCCGTACACCACTGGTGATCGTCGAGGGGACACTGATTAGTGCACGGTACATCCAAACCGTCATCGAACCCATCGTTCTACCATTCCTAGACCGGCAGGGGAACTTGCTGTTCCAACAGGACAATGCACGTCCGCATGTATCCCGTGCCACCCAACGTGCTCTAGAAGGTGTAAGTCAACTACCCTGGCCAGCAAGATCTCCGGATCTGTCCCCCATTGAGCATGTTTGGGACTGGATGAAGCGTCGTCTCACGCGGTCTGCACGTCCAGCACGAACGCTGGTCCAACTGAGGCGCCAGGTGGAAATGACATGGCAGGCCGTTCCACAGGACTACATCCAGCATCTCTACGATCGTCTCCATGGGAGAATAGCAACCTGCATTGCTGCGAAAGGTGGATATACACTGTACTAGTGCCGACATTGTGCATGCTCTGTTGCCTGTGTCTATGTGCCTGTGGTTCTGTCAGTGTGATCATGTGATGTATCTGACCCCAGGAATGTGTCAATAAAGTTTCCCCTTCCTGGGACAATGAATTCACGGTGTTCTTATTTCAATTTCCAGAAGTGTACTTGGCAACCGGGATGCAAGCCAGACGCAGAGATCAAAGACTCAGTGTCCTCAGAAATGCTACAGAGTGTCATTTCGAGGTTTTGGCGACCGTTTCGAGACACAGAAGGCGTTCGGCGTAGGCTAGTACAATGTCGACCAAGATTAATCACCCAATCGCAGGACCGATATCTGCCCGCCGAAATCGCAGTATATCTGCAAGACAACCGGCTGCAGACCTCAATACGCAGACGCTGCTTCCCGGCAATCTGGGTATCAGAGGTTTAGAACAGCAATTCTGTTTGCCAGACGTATGGCCTTGTGCATCCCGCTCACTCCAGCACAAATACATGCTCGTGTATTGTGGAGTCGGGAACACAAAATTCGACCATGAATGAATCTAGCAATGTGTTCTTCATATATGGATCCCATTTCAGTTTGGAAAATGATTCTCAGCACTCATTACTCCAGAGAAGACATGGTTGTCGATATAGCCCCAAGAACATCGTGGGAAGAAATCTTTTTAGTAGTGTGGCGTAATGGTGTGAGTTGGCATAATGATGAATGGCCGTACGGAGTTGTACATCTTCGTTGGTGGTCGGAGGGATAGGTACTGCTACCACATATTCGCCTTATCAAAGGCGCAGCTGGTCCAGACTTTGTGAACGATATAACCCGCCCGCATCGAGCTGCTCTGCTGGATGAATTTCTGGAAGGTTAAGATACCTGTCGCATGGAGATACATTAGGGAGGCTAATTGCATTCAGTCATTTCCAGACCTCCGCACCTCTTTCCCTGAGGAAAGGGATCGACTGACAAGAAAGCTCTTGAAGCATTCGTAGAGAGTACGCCACGTCTCTGTGCAGCATGTGTAGCCACATAATCTATTATCAGCTCTTTTGTTGTGGAAAAGGTTACCAGTTGTGCTATTTTCTTACAAGTGTGTATCTTAGCTATCAGAGCGTTTCTAACATTACCTTTCGGGTGCTGTTGTATGCCAAAGCTCATTTGATTAAGCTGTAGCTGCTTCAGTAATCCTTCTCACATCTTGAGGAAGCAATACGTCCTCTTTTCGAAATTATGCTTAACTTCTGGCCTCTATTGTATTTTTTATCCTATATACCCACCGAATGGAATTACTTATGCGTTCAGTACGCTTATCTCGTGCACGCGATTGTCCAGCGTGCATTTTTTTCTTTTTTTGGGATCAAATGCTTTCATTGTTCCTAACTGGTGATCCACACCCATGTACCATTAACACACAAATCTCCGGAATAGGTTTTCAAACGTACCAAAGGTAAGTGATAAGAAGAAGTACGCTGACAGAAACTAATAAATTGTGCAAAATACTGCATACCCCATGTGTTTTCTTCTGCACTGTACATATAACTGAAATATTACATTACAAAATTGATGAATGTTTCATGTTCCGAACGTTAATTGTTTATAAAACAGTTAACTCGATCTTTCTTTACTTCAGAAAATAAAAGATAAATTTTACGCTAAAGACATAAGGAAACTGGTACACCTGCTTAATGTCGTGTAGGCTGTTCAAATGCTCTGAGTACTATGGGACTTAACATCTATGCTCATCAGTCCCCTAGAACTTAGAACTACTTAAACCTAACTAACCTAAGGACATCACACAACACTCAGTTATCACAAGGCAGAGAAAATCCCTGACCTCGCCGGGAATCGAACCCGGGAAAATATCGTGTAGGGGCCCCGCGAGTACGCAGAAGTGCCGCAGCGCGACGTGGCATGGACTCGACTTACGTCTGAAGTAGTGCTGGAGGGGACTGACACCATGAATCCTGCAGGGCTGTCCACAAATCCGTAAGAGTAGGAGGGGGTGGAGATTTCTTCTGAACACCACGTTGCAAAGCATCCCAGATATGCTCAATGATGTTCATGTCTGGGAAGTTTGGTGGCCAGCGGATGTGTTTAAAGAGAAGACTGTTCCTGGAATCAGTCTGCAGCAATTCTGGACGTGTGGGGTGTCGCATTATCCTGCTGGAACTTTTCAAGTCCGTCGGAACGCAAATTGGACATGACTGGATGCAGGTGATCAGACAGGATGCTTACGTACCTGTCACCTATGAGAGTCATACCTAGATATATGGAGGGGTTCCAGATCACTCTAACTGCACACGCCTCACACTATTACAGAGACTCCACCAGCTTGAACAGTACCCTGCTGACATGCAGGGTCCATGGATTCATGAGGTTGTCTCCAAACCCGTAAAGACCATCCGCTCGATACAATTTCAAACGAGACTCGTCCGACTAGGCAACATGTTTGCAGTCATCAACAGTCCAATGTAGGTGTAGATGGGCCCAGGAAAGGTGTAAAGCTTTGGTCGTGCAGTCATCAAGGGTACCCGAGTGGCCTTCAACCCCGAAAGCCCAAATCGATGATGTTTCGTTGAATGGTTCGCACGCTGACTCTTGTTGATGGCCCAGCATTAAAATCTGCAGCAATTTGTGGAAGGGTTGCACTTCTGTCACGTTGAACGATTATCTTCAGTCGTCGTTGGTCCCATTCTTGCAGCATCTTTTTCCGATTGCAGTGATGTCGGAGATTTGATGTTTTACCCGTTTGCTGATATTCATGATACACACGTGAAATGGTCTTACGGGAAAATCCCCACTTCATCACTACCTCGGATGCGCTGTGTCCCATCGCTCGTGCGTCAACTATAACACCGCGTTCGAACTCATTTAAATCTTGATAACCTGCCATTGCAAACAGCAGTAACCGATTTAACAACTGCGCCGGACACTTTTCGCGTATGGAAACTGCCGCATTTTGCCTGTTTACGTATCTCTGTATTTGAAGACGCATTCCTATATCAGTTTCTTTGGTGGCTCAGTGTATATGCAGTGCTGTGTCATTCATCTCCACCGCCAATGACTATGCAGTGCGTATCCACTCGAAGGCTGTGGGATTCAGTTGCTGTAACACACTTCCGAAATTCACTAGTGGTCGCTCAGGTGCTAAGATACGAACTGACACCAGTAGAACGACTGTCCGATGACACACTGTACGCCCTCCGTAGGCTATGAGATGCGTTGTATATTGTAGTCCTTGAAATTTCCGCAAATATTTGTCTGAATACCACAAATCAGATTGCACAAATGTCGTTGGGAGACACTTGTAGTACAAAAATATTAATATTTTTTTCTTCCTTTTTTTAGAGTAGCACTTGCAACCTACGTCCTCAAATTATGGCTGATATTTGATATTAGTAGACTTCTCTTGGCCAGGAATGTCCTTTTTGCCATTGCTAGTCTGCTTTTGATGTCCTCCTTGCTCCATCCGTCATTGGTTATTTTACTGCCTAGGTAGCAGAATTCCTTAACTGCATCTACTTCGTGACCATCAATCCTAATGTTAAGTTTCTAGCTGTTCTCATTTCTACTACTTCTCATTACCTTCGACTTTCTTCTATTTACTCTCAATCCATACTCTATACTCATTATACTGTTCATTCCTTTCAACAGATCATGTAATTCTTCACTTTCACTCAGGACAGCAATGTGTTCAGCGAGTCATATCATTGATATCCTTTCATCTTGAATTTTTATTCTACTCCTACACCTTTCTTTTATTTCCATCATTGCTTCCTCGATGTACAGATTTAACAGTAGAGGCGAAAGGCTACATCATTGCCTTACACCCTTTTAAATACGAACACTTCGTTCTTGGTCATCCACTATTATTATTCCCTCTTGACCGGTATTAAGAACAGAATAAAAAATTGGGAGTGATTACGTTTCAGTACGCCCTTGTATTAGACTCATAACAGCTCTTTTGGGATTGCTGACATTCACGTTGGGCGACGATCTAGTTACCTTTTAACACTGTTTAGTGATGCTGTTGTAAGATGCGCTGCCTATCCATGCACAAGGTTCGCCAAGGATCTAGGGGATACGTATATTGAAGGCAGATGATTCGGGTAGCGTTATCTCTAGGTCAGATTCTTTTTGAGACTTCTCTGAGTTAATCATTTTTGTTTAAAAATACGTGAGAGAGAACTATTATTTCAGCCAGTTCATTCACAAAATTCATGCTGATGTCACATTGGGACTTTAAGATATGATGAGGCCGACCATCGCTATGGTCCTGTTATTTAATACCTTCTCGTTAACAACGCAGCTTCTTCGCTACAGTATCCCACACCTTTTCCAGGGAAGTCGGGGATGTGGTCTAGCATTGGCGCTTAACCACTCCCTCCTTCACCTTGGCTACCGGTTACAGCACTAGGAAGCGCATCTAAAATATTGCCCTTCAACTGACATATGAACAGTACGTTACTGCTCATAAAAATGCTCTAGATGCCAACTAAAATCAACAGTTAACAACAGCCGTCGATTATTATCTACAGAAGTGATCAGGTGGCCCGGTCTTGCTGAGGAGAGAGTCTTGTGCAGGAGATGAAAAATGACTGCTTGCGGACTGACCGCGTCTTATCATCAGTTACCCCAACACATCGCAACACGCAATATCACTCACTTAAATCGTTACTTGTTCTTAACAACGAATTCGGGCTAATCACTTTCGACGCCATCCAAGTCACTCACTTCTATGCTACATGACCTGTGCGACATTACTCACCTGCTGCCGAGGTCACTGATGAATTCCTGTGCGGGACGATCGACTCCGTTGTTACCGGCTGGAGTCGTCGGTAGTGAGAGAAATATCCACCACCAGTGTTTGGCCGACAAGGGGACGAAAGCTGATGGCGTAAAGTTCCTGGATACATTTTAAACATATCTGCAGAGACTCATGAAGTGACACTGTTCATGTGGTTCCATTCGTCGTATTGAGACATTAGGCTCGGTGCTCTCTTGGTGCTAATGAGCAGGATGTGTGCCAGAATGAGATTTCACCCTCTCCCTGTTCTTATTATCATACAACACAAACATGATGTGACCCTATATACACACCCATTACAGTCACCTAAAAACTAACTAAACTTCGTCCGAACAGGCCATGAAGGCCCAACGGTGCCGACTGGCCGCTGTGTCATCCTCAGCCCACAGGCGTCACTGGATGCGGATACGGAGGGGCCAGCACACTGTTATCTCGGCCGTATGTCAGTTGAAGAGACCGGAGCCGCTACTTCTCGATTAAGTAACTCTTCAGTTTGCCTCCCAAGGGTTGAGGGCACCCCGCTTGCCAACAGCGCTCGGCAGACCGGATGATCAGCCGATAGCGCTTAACTTCGTTGATCTGACGGGAACCGGTGTTACCACTGCGGCAAGACCGTTAACGCTACAGTCACCTACATTCAATAACTATAGTGAAAACTCTCAAAAACCAAAATGAGCCATTTTGGCTGGAGGAAAGAACCGTTTCAGACTATGCAGCTGAACCTACCTCTTGATCTCTCTCAGCCAATAATGTCGTACAACACATTCTCTGTATGACTTTAATAATGCCATTAACTATTTAAATGCAATTATCAGTGAAAATTGTTACCGCCGAGTGTGATACAATATATGAAGGCAGATTGAATGTTTTTCTTGTAACACAATCTGTGGTAGTACAGCTCAAATTTCTCTATCATAATAGTCTGCAAGTTACGATGCATATTGAATCAGAATTGTTTTAATATTATATGAGCATTTGTGCACGAAAGCATTAACGCTATGGTCGCTTTACGTCTGAACTGTGGTGGCTCGTCCAGGATTGTATCAGTGTTCTACAATGTGTTACAATATATGAAGGCAGCTTGAATGTTTTTCTTGTAATACAATCTGTGGTAGTACAGCCCAAATTTCTCTATCATGATATCCTTTAGAATTACAAGTGTAGTAGTCATAGCTAACTTGAATAAATTAATTTTATGTACATAAACTGATCTGTTCAAATGTATTTAAATATTATAATTAATAGTTTAACATAGCAGGTAGTAAAATAAAATGAAACACAAAAAGTTGATAGCAGTGGCAATCGAACCCTAAACAACAAATTGCCAGTTAATGCTCTTTACCAGACGAGCCGGCCGGGGTGGCCGAGCAGTTCTAGGCGCTACAGTCTGGAACTGCGCGGCCGCTACGGTCGCAGGTTCGAATCCTGCCTCGGGCATGGATGTGTGTGCTGTCCTTAGATTAGTTAGGTTTAGGTAGTTCTAAGTTCTAGGGGACTGATGACCTTAGAAGTTAAGTCCCATAGTGCTCAGAGCCATTTTTTTACCAGACGACACGGCGCCGTTACAATTGCTTCCTTAATATCGCCAATACTCTATACCTGCATAATACGTTACACACAATTACAAATAAAAATACGGATCTGGTGCTGTGCGCAATGTGGCACTCATAGTGGTGGAAAGCAGAAGGTCAATTTAGAGCACCCACAGTGAAAAACAGATAGGTGAGTCCCTTCTCTATCATAGTGCGACTGACCATCATTTCAGCACTCGACTGTAGTTTCTAGACAGCGCAGAGAGAAAGCTACAGAATACGTTTTATCTGCATACTAGCATTCTCCCGAAGGAAAATGTTATTTTAGTGAAATTTCCGGCTCGCATTCTAAAAGAAATGGCATAATTTCAGTGGTAACCGGCCACCAGTGCGCCTGAATACTAACGGCACAGGTTACTGATGAGTCAAAGCACCTGCTAAATAGCACGTTGGTCCACCTCTGGAACGCAATACCGCACCAATTCTTTATGGTATGGTTTTGACAAATCTTTGGTGAATATCTGGTGGTATGGGGCACCAGATGCTTAAGCGCAGGTCACATAATTCCTTCAAATAACGAGCAGGTGGCTTGTAGTCGAGGAAATGTATTCCATCGATCTGAGATCAAGAGAATTTGGTGGCCAAAACAAGAAAGAGAGTTCAGTATGATGCTCCTCAAATAAATGTTGCACTATTCTGGTCTTGTAACACGAACAGTTATCCTGCTGGAAGATGCCAACGCTGTCAGGGAACATGACGGGTAGCTGCTGGTCCGCAATAATGTTCACGCAGTCCATGGCTGTCGTGGACCCTTCGATTATTACCACAAGTCCCATAGAAAAGTGAATGTCCTTCATAGCAAAATATTGCTCCACTCGCCAATATCCCTGGCATAGTGCTTGTTTCGAGCAGCCGTTCCCCCTAATGATGGCATATCCAGACACGACCCTCGAACTGGCTCGAACTGGTGTGACACCAGTCGTGATTCATTCGACTTGTTGCCAAGTTTTCATTGATCCACGGCCTAATCTCAATACTCCCGCACCCGCTGTAATTATAACTGGCGACGTCGTTGGGTCAACATGGGGCCACTTGGCGGGTTGTTTGCTGCGGAGCCTCGTGTTCAACAATGTGCGCTGAATAGCTTGTTCTGAAACACTTGTGTCTTCACCAGAATTGTATTCTGGCGTCAGACCTGTCACAAAACGTTGCCTGTACTGCTTTACAGCGATTCTCCATGGCATGGGTTTGACAAGTGCTTGGTAAAATTGCGGGGGTGATGTTACTTTTGGGAAGGGTATGCTGAGGGTAGGGGACAAGGTGCCTCACAGGGTGGAAAATAACTGATGGGGATACAGGCAGTAAAGGTAAGATGACGGTCAAGGGTGAGGCCAAGGTATTTCAAGGTGGGAATAAGCTGGAGACGATGGTCATAGATGGTAAGGTGTAAGTCATGGAGCCAGAAGGATAGGGTGGTATGTCCTATTATGAGTGCCTGGGTTTTTAAAGGATTGATCTGAAGGAGCCAAGTGGTAAATTGGTATAGGTGGGTTTGGAGGGAACCCTGGGACTGTGGGAGGATAGAGGGCTTGGGAGACGGTGTTATCAGATGGAAATAGATGGATGGGTGGTGGTGGTTTGGGCATATCAGCAGTCTACAGGAGATGAAGGAGAGGAGAAAAGATGGAGCCCTGGGACACAATTGCAGCAGGGTAGAAGGTACAGGAATTGTATTATGGATGGTGACATAGTAAGGACGGTGGGAGAGGGAAGAGGCAATGAGACGGATGAAGTTAATAGCAAGGACATGGGTCTGGAGCTTGAAAAGGAGCCTGCAATGCAATATACAGTCAAACGTGCTCTGGATGTTCAGGGGAAAAAATAGCAGAGCAATGGGAATTAAGTTGGAAGGAGAGGAAATAGGTTAGTTTGTGGAGGTGGTGGTCAGCAGGGAAGGAAGGCCAGAAATCACACTGGGTAGGAGGGAGGAGGAGGTGTTGAGTTAGGTGGTGATGGATACGGCAGGAGACGATGGAGACTGAAAGACCTTATTGACCACAGAAGTGAGGCATTTGCGCTATAGGAGGAGGTGTCAGAAGAGGATTTGTTGGCTTTAAAGAACAGCAGGATGCAGGAAATCTTCCACAGGTCAGGGTAAAAGCCAGTGAGGAGGATGGAGTTGTACAGGATGGAGAGAGGGCATTCCTTGAGGTGGCGGTAGGTGCGCGGGCAAAGGAGACGGTGAGAAGGACTGCAAGATGGTCACTGCCAGTGGGATGTAGGATTTCCGTTGTGATATGTCCAAGGAGTTTGGTAGAAGCGATGACGACTTTGGGGGTGGTGTTACTTTTGGAACGAGTATGCTGAAAGAGGGAGACAAGGGGCCTTGGAGGGTGGAAAATAACTGATGCCACCGCCGGAGGGTGCAGGATGGCGGCTGTGGATGTTAAGGTCTGTGGCAATCACGCAGCTGGAGGAGGTGCGGTCAATATGGGAAAGGAAGTCATAAGGGATGGGAGCAGCAGGACCGACGTATATGATGGCACACGTGACGGTGAGAGAGTGGGTGGAGATGGGGATGGGGTAAAAGACGCTGAGGAAAAGGTGTTCGGTAGGGTCAGGGAGCAGGGGTTCTGACCGGACGGAGATATGCTTAAGGTGGCTAATAGCGATCCCACTTCGCGCTAAGTGACAGGAATTAGCGGTAGGTATCGTCAAATATGTATCTTCTGTTATATACCAATTATGTCAAATCAAAATGCGATAACATTAGTGTAATAGGCTAATTTACTGGATTAGCATAACGTATTCACTTCATACGGGTGTAAAATGTAACAGATAACCAAGTCACAGGTTTAAACTTTGTTACACTGTGTCTAAGCAACTACTTGACTCAGCGTAGCGAAATTATCTATTGTGTTCCGAAATCATATCGAGTGAACAGGTTGTACTAACTATCAGTAAATTAGCCTACTACACAAATTTTGTCACATTTACATTTGTCAAAATGTACATATTTGACGATGACTTGTGTTCTACTCAAGTCTAATGATTTTTAATACTTGTGGAATAAAACCTGTTATACAGCCAAGTGGCGGTTATATCTTTTAAAAGAAGAAGTATAATGATTCTTAATTCTTGTAAAACTTGATAATGACCGACCGGAGTGGCCGAGCGGTTCTAGGCGCTTCAGTCTGCAACCGAGCGACTGCTACGGTCGCAGGTTCGAATTCTGACTTGGGCATGGATGTGTGTGATGTCGTTAGGTTTAAGTAGTTCTAAGTTCTAGGGGACTGATGACCTCCGATGTTAAGTCCCATAGTGCTCAGAGCCATTTGAACCATTTGAACTTGATAATGGCCTAAGGGCGAATCTAGATTGTGGAAAAACACCTGTTGTACCGTCAAATGGCAGTTATATCTTTTAAGAGAACAAAAAATCACTGTAAATATTTACCTACAAGCGCTTCTCGTTCGCTCTGTCTGGTGTAAAGCGAAAGGTGAACACAATTAACGCATAACATCACACATCTCTCAGCTTTCTTTGTCCGTTCATAGTGAGCAGGATGTAGTGTCTTGCTGAAGCTGACAACGTAATGCGAGAAAGACGCCATTTAGACCTTGTTTCTCAGGGTAGAATACTTGGCAGCCGGGAAGCAAGCCAGACGTAGATAAAAGACTCACTGTCCTTGGAAATGCCACAGAGTGTCATTTCGAGGCTTTGGCGACCATTTCGAGACACAGGAGGTGTTCGGTGTAGGCTAGTACAAAGTCGACCGAGATTAATCACCCCATAGCAAGACCGATATCAGCCCGACGAAATCGGAGTATATCTGCAAGACAACTGGCTGCAGACCTTGCAGCGACCTCAATACGCAGATGCTGCTTCCCGGCAATCTGGGTATCAGAGTTTTTGAACAGCTGTTCTGTTTGCCAGACGTACGGCCTTGTGCATCCCGCTCACTCCAGCACAAATACATGCTCGTGTATTGTGGAGTCGGGAACACAAAATTGGACCATGAATGAATCTAGCAATGTGTTCTTCATATATGGATCCCATTTCAGTTTGGAAAATGATTCTCAGCGCTCATTACTCCGGAGAAGACATGGTTGTCGATATAGCCCCAGGAACATCGTGGGAAGAAACCTTTTTAGTAGTGTGGCGTAATGGTGTGAGTCGGCATAATGATGAGTGGTCGTATGGAGCTGTACATCTTCGTTGGTGGTCGGAGGGATAGGTACTGCTACCACATATTCGCCTTATCAGAGGCGCAGCTGGTCCAGACATCCTCTTTGTGGACGATAACACCCGCCCGCACCGAGCTGCTCTGCTGGATGAATTTCTTGAAGTTACCTGTCGCATGGAGATACATTAGGGAGGCTAATTGCATTCAGTCGCTTCAAGGCTTCCGCACCTCTTTCCCTGAGGAATGGGATCGACTGACAAGAGAGCTCTTGAAGCATTCGTAGAGAGTACGCCACGTCTCTGTGCACCATGTGTAGCCATATCCTCTATTATCAGGTTTCCCTGCTATTTTCTTACAAAAGTGTATCTTAGCTATCACAGCGTTTCTAACATTATCTTTCGGGTGCTGTTGTACGCCGTAGCTTATTAAATTAGGCTGTAGCTTCTTCAGTAATCCTTCCCACATCTTGTGAAAGCAATACGTCATCTTTTCATGATTAAGCTTAACTTCTGGCCTCTATTGTATTTTTTATCCTATATACCCACCGAATGGAATTATTTATGCGTTCAGTACGCCTATCTCGTGCACGCGATAGTTCAGCGAGCATTTTTTTCTTTTTTTGGGAGCAAATGCTTTCAGTGTTCCTAACTGGTGATCCACACTCATGTACCATTAACACACAAATCTCCGGAATAGGTTTTGAAACATATCAAAGGTAAGTGATATGAAGAAGTGCGCTGACAGAAATTAATAAATCGTGCAAAATATTGCGTACCCCATGTATTTTCTTCTGCACTGTACTTATTACTCAAATATTAGATTACAAAATTGATGAATGTTACATCTTCTGAACGTTAATTGTTTATAAAACTATTTACCCGATCTTTCTTTACTTCAGAAAATAAATTTTACACTGAAGACATAAGGAAACTGGTACACCTGCTTAATATGGTGTAGGAGCCCCTCGAGTACGCAGAAGTGCCGCAACGCGACGTAGCATGGACTCGACTTACGTCTGAAGTAGTGCTGGAGGGGATTGACACCATGAATCCTGCAGAGCTGTCCACAAATCCGTAAGAGTACGAGGGGTTGGAGATTTCTTCTGAACACCACGTTGCAAAGCATCCCAGATGTGCTCAATAATGTTCATGTCTGGGGAGTTTGGTGGCCAGCGGATTTGTTTAAACAGATGACTGTTCCTGGAGTCAGTCTGTAGCAATTCTGGACGGGTGGGTTGTCGCATTATCCTGCTGGAATTGCTCAAGTCCGTCGGAGCGCACAATGGACATGACTGGATTCAGGTGATCGGACAGGATGCTTACGTACGTGTCACCTGTCAGAGTCATACCTAGACATATGGAGGGGTTCCAGATCACTCGAACTGCACACGCCCCCACACCACTACAGACTTCACCAGCTTGAACAGCACCCTGCTGACATGCAGGCTCCATGGATTCATGATGTTGTCTCCAAACCCGTAAAGACCATCCGCTCGCTACAGTTTGAAACGAGACTCATTCGACCAGGCAACATGTTTTTTGTCATCAACAGTCCCATGTCGGAGTTGACGGGCCCAGGCAAGGTGTAAAGCTTTGGTCGTTCAGTCATCAAGGGTACGCGAGTGGCCTTCAGACCCGAAAGCCCATATCGCTGATGTTTCGTTGAATGGTTCGCACGCTGACTCTTGTTGATGGCCCAGCGTTAAAATCTGCAGGAATTTGCGGAAGGGTTGCATTCTGTCACGTCGAATGATTCTCTTCATTCGTCGTTGGTCCCATTCTTGCAGCATCTTTTTCCGACCACAATGATGGCGGAGATTTGATGTTTCACAGGATTCCTGATATTCACGGTACATTCGTGAAATGGTCTTACGGGAAAATCTCCACTTCATCGCTACCTCATAGTGCTGAGTCCCATCGCTCGTGCGCCAACTATAACACCGCGTTCGAACTCACTTAAATCTTGATAAACTACCATTGTAGCAGCAGTAACCGATGTAACAACTGCGCCAGACACTTGTCTTACATAAAAATTGCCGAACGCAACGCAGTATCTCTGTAATTGAATACGCATGCCAATATCAGTTTCTTTGGTGCATCAGTGTATATGCAGTGCTGTGTCATTCATCTCCAACGCCAATGACTATGCAGTGCGTATCCACTCGAGGGCTGTGGGATACAGTTGCTGTAACACACTTCCGGTATTCACTAGTGGTCACCAGTAGAAGGACTGTCCGATGACACACTGTACGCCCTCCGTAGGCCATGAAATGCGTTGTATATTGTGGCCCTTGAAATTTCGTCAAATATTTGTTGGAATACCACAAATCAGATTGCACAAATGTCGATGGAAGACTCTTGCAGTACAAAAATATTCCTATGTGTTAAGATGTCACAAATTTTGTGTAGTTGTTTGTAGCAACGTTTTTATATTTTTCAGGTTGTTTTTGTTAAGTACTGTTTGTCTATGAAGTAATAAAGATTCCATACGTAACATACAGACTGATTATTCACATCACGAAGGCCGCAAGCTACGCATTTGTCATTGTTAGTTGTCCATGTGAAAAGAACCTTTCTGTTAGGACTGATCGCTATAAACATAAAGTGTTTCCAGAAACGATTGTAACTTTCGAGCTCCTAAGGCAGACATTAGGTCTGAAAGGTATGATTTCTCGCTGTAATGGATATTAACCAAGTAACAAAGAGACTCGTTCTTTGAACACGTTGTGCTTAATGGAATGAACAGCAGTTTCGCACTAACACGCACTAGTGGATAAGTGCTCATTTACCCGCTTTTCAATTTTAGAGAAATTAGATCTTCTGGGGTTCTGCAATAGGTTAAATAAGCCACTGCACTGTCTACAGCTCTACATGGTAGCTTCCGGAAACACAGAGCTGCGATCAAGCACGGAAACAAAACATTTAGCAATCCATCAGTTGACACAGCAGTAACAAAGGGAAGGAGAATACCATTAAGTCCTATCAGTGATTAGCACAGGCACTGAATCCAGAATGGATGTTCTTTTTCCTTTTTTCTTTTCTAATGTTAATTCTTGCCTGTAAAACTGACTTGAAACTAGTTGCAAAGTCCTCTGCAAACTAAGGTAATTATGACGTTTCGTCATCCATTACATCTATAAAACACCCATCGTATCTTTTCATACTGTTACTAATGTTGTTTGCGTTTTTTCCTTCAAAATTTCATCATCATATTTAAATATTTGAATTTGTTTCCGTCTACTCACCCATAGAATCATCCCTATCCATCAGATTAAGTTTCCAATCCTTTCATAATTTGTACAGATACTCCAGAAGTTATATAAGTGCCTCCACATCGAGCAGAAAAATACCCATCATGTCCCGACTAACCATCTCTACAGCCTGCCGCCACGGTACGTTTGTACCTATTTATACCTAAAGACATTGACCGTTGTGTCCTAAGATAGCTTGAACACAAAATTCGCCGTTTTACAGTCCTCCTAGCCCCACCCACCTCCAGAACTACCACGTAACCCCATTCGAATAATCCCTTAGTTGTTAAGGCGATACATACAGCGTTCGTATGCCTGTACAGACATCCAAATATAAGTTCTTCATGGGTTCCCTCCATCATTTAGACAAATATATTTTCATCACAAATAAATGCAGAGCTACTCCCTGACGCAATTATTAGGACTTCGCACCATAGAATAAAAATCTCGGTACTTCAGAAGCAACAAACGAACAATTTAATAGAAAAAGTGCGGCTGTCTTGCCCCCATCTAGTAGACAGTCCCTTCAAGTACAAAGGGCGTTCAAACAGTTTTGCACGGTCATCTATAACTTTTTGTGAACATACTTGGAACATTTAGCTATAAGTTGATGTATAAAAGTATTTTCTTTTATTTACAGGTGAGCCATAGTTGACCGTGAAGTAGGTGTCAGGTTGCGACAACGGTCGGTGATGGAGTTCCTCAAGACCGGCGATAACTCTGCCACATCTATTCACAGGAAGTTGCTCCCTGTTTAGGGGGAGGATACAGCGGATCGTAGCAGTATCCAGTGGTGGTTTCAGAGGTTCAAAGTAGGTGATTTCTCTCTACTGGGCAATACACGATGCGGTAGACCATGGACGGCAGTGAGTGATGTGAATAAGGAGACCATTGACCACATCATCCAAAATTGCAGCTGCATGACAACACGATAGCTTGCAGGAATGACTCGTTCGTCATTAGGTAGTGTGGTATCACTGGTACAGTCACTAGGGTGCAGAAAAATCTGTACACGTAGGGTGCCTAGATTACTGACAAGAGAAATGAAAACGATGAGGAAGAATGTGTGTAAGGGTCTCATGAAGACCTTTACTGAAGAGTGGAAGCAGTGTTTTGACGGCGTCATTACCTAGGACGAAACATCATTATTTTTTCCCGAAGATGAGAGCAAAACCCAATCCATGGAGTGGCGTCATCCGGGTTCCCCTCGGAAGAAGAAACCAAGATTTTCACAAACAGCTGGCCGAAAGCTGATGGCCTCTTTCTTCTGGCATTACTGTGGTGTCATTTTCATTGACTTTTTCGAACGTGGCTCCACAATTAACCGGACCGTTACTGTTTGTCATTGGACAAGCTGCGACGTGCCATCAAGACCCACAGACCACAGCTTCAGGGTCAGCTCATCAGACTACACCATGACAATGCCAAACCCCATGCAGCCCTTATGACGCAGTAGAATATCAGGAAAATTGTTCCTCATCCTCCCTACAGTCCGGACTTGGGTCCATCTGATTTTTCCTCTTCGGTGGTCTGAAGGCCCACCTGCACAATAAAACATTTGATAGTGAAAAATATCTTATATACTATGCGCTATATACTGTGCGTGTCTGCGTGTCTTCAATAAAAGCGAGTTGTGCTCGCTGAAGCCTAAAAACATCTACAAGGGGCGATCAAAAAGTTTCGGGTTTGAAGGCGTTACTGCAGTGTATGTTAGCAACGTAGCGCGACTCCGATACCGGTACGTGAGCAGCGACATAGAGGCAAGTAATTAGTGTGGCATTCGTGGCTTGCCAACGCGCTTGCAGCACAGGCGGAAATGTGAACAATGGCGACGTGTTTACCAAATGCGTCCAAACAGGACCAACGTGCTGTTATTCTTTTCTTAGCAGCCGGAGAAAAACACTGGTACACACCCATCGGACAACGAAGAGTGTGTTTGGAACTGCATGTCCGTCAAAAACCACCGTTGTGGACGGTAGGTGCCCCTGCTCCATGATAGCGCACGTTCCCATATCACAAAGATCGTAACGCAGAAAATACGTCAACTTACGCGGGAGACACACGGGTCCCCACCCTATAGTTATCAAGCCTTTGTCCCATAAAAAAGGCCTCGAAAGATCGGAGACTCCTGTCGGTGGAGGATATGAAGCAAGCATTTACATGCTTCATCACATAGCAGGACACAGCGTTTTATCAAACGGGTATCTTCAACCTAGAGCGACGATGAGATGATTGCCTCAGTATTCACGGTGATTTTACCTGATTGCACACCCCTTATGGACTGTACGGCGTTCGAACGAAAACATTTTGAACGCCCCTTTATGCAAAAGCTTTCTAGTTATAAGGTACAAACTTCGTTAAGCGTTTGATTTCAGCACACTTCGCTCCTTCGTATGTGTTTGAGAAGACGTTTTACAAGCTGTATGCCGCCCGCAGTGGCCGTGCGGTTCTAGGCGCTACAGCCTGGAGCCGAGCGACCGCTACGGTCGCAGGTTCGAATCCTGCCTCTGGCATGGATGTGTATGATGTCCTTAGGTTAGTTAGGTTTCATTAGTTCTAAGTTCTAGGCGACTGATGACCTCAAAAGTTAAGTCGCATAGTGCTCAGAGCCATTTGAAACATTTTTACAATCTGTATGGTGGAAAATCTTACCTTCCAGTCGTCGTTTGGCCGTACTTATCTATTTTAGTACGGGCGTTAAACTCCACGGTTTCGAGGGCCCAAAACCTTATTATCTTCGCCACCGTCGTCTCGGCGGTAACCGCGGATGCCTGCTGTTGCATAAAGACAGGACGAGTCGGCAGTAAAGCAGCGGTCGTTGTTAGTGCTGCGCTGGCTGTAATTTCCGGAGAGGCCGTGCACCGCGCCGTGTTTACACAACACGACCAGCTGGCGGGGTCGTCGCCCTCGCGACTGGGCGGTTGTTACGGCGGCGCGCGTAACCGGGATACGAGTACTTGCCGGTCGCCGCCAACTGCCCAGCGCGGCCACGGGACGCTTCAGTTCCGCGGCTCACCTCGATGCGGCCCAGCCGCAAGAAATGCCGGCCTCGTCTTTTTACCCGCCCCTGCCACACCGGCTGCTAGCGGGGCAGCACGCTGACCACACTCCAGCTCCGCCACGAATTCTTTGTTCCGTGGACCGATAGGTGTTACTGTTAAGCTAGACCTTACTGCTTCCACGCAGGAAAAACCCAACATCGCGGAAAGATCTCCACCAGAAAGCAATATTTATGCCACAGACAACAGTATTCATTAGCATGAATTGCAGTTTTCGTTCTGGTCCTCAATCCTAAGACTAGTCTGAGCCAGCTTCCCATGCTAATTTATTCTGTGCTAGCCTGTTCATATCGTTGTAGCTACCGAAACATACCTTGAGGTAATAAATATCACGGGATAGTGATATGTACATATACAGATGGCGGTGGTATCGCATACACTAGGTATAAAAGGGCAGTGCATTGACCAAGCTGTCATTTGGGCTCAGGTACACTACTGGCCATTAAAATTGCTACACCACAAAGATGACGTGCTACAGACGCGAAATTTAACCGACAGGAAGAAGATGCTGTGATATGCAAATGATCAGCTTTTCAGAGCGTTCACACAAGGTTGGCGCCGGTGGCGACACCTACAACGTACTGACATGAGGAAAGTTTCCAACCGATTCCTCAACACAAACAGCAGTTGACCGGCGTTGCCTGGTGAAACGTTGCTGCGATGACTCGTGTAAACAGGTGAAATTCGTACCATCACGTTTCCGACTTTGATAAAGGTCGGATTGTAGCCTATCGCGATTGCGGCTTATCCTATCGCTACATTGCTGCTCGCGTTGGTCGAGATCCAATGACTGTTAGCAGAATATGGAATCGGTGGGTTCAGAAGGGTAATATGGAACGCCAACGGCCTCGTATTACAAGCAGTCGAGATGACAGGTATGTTATCCGCATGGCTGTAACGGATCGTGCAGCCACGTCTCGATCCCTGAGTCAAGAGATGAGGACATTTGCAAGACAACAACCATCTACACGAACAGTTGCACGACGTTTGCAGCAGCATGGACTGTCGGCTCGGAGACCATGGCTGTGGTTACCCTTGACGCTGCATCACAGACAGGAGCGCCTGCGATGGTGTACTCAACGACGAACCTGGGTGCACGAATGGGAAAACGTCATTTTTTCGGATGAATGCAGGTTCTGTTTGCAGCATCATGATGGTCGCATCCGTGTTTGGCGACATGGCGGTGAACGCACATTGGAAGCGTGTATTCGTCATCGCCATACTGACGTATCACCCGGCGTGATGGTATGGGGTGCCATTGGTTACACGTCTCGGTCACCTCTTGTTCACATTGACGCCACTTTGAATAGTGGACGTTACATTTCAGATGTGTTACGACGCGTGGGTCTACCGTTCATTCGATCGCTGCGAAACCCTACATTTCAGCACGATAACGCACGATCGGATGCTGCAGGTCCTGTACGGGCCTTTCTGTCTACAGAAAATGCTCGACTCCTGCCCTGGCCAGCACATTCTCCAGATTTCTCACCAATTGCAACCGTCTGGTCAATGATGGCCGATCAACTGGCTCGTCACAATGCGCCAGTCACTACTCTTGATGAACTGTAGTATCGTGTTGAAGATGCATAGGCAGCTGTACCTGTACACACCATCCATGCTCTGTCTGACTCAATGCCCAGGCGTATGAAGGCCGTTATTACGGCCAGAGGTGGTTGCTCCGGGTACTGATTTCTTAGGATCTATGCACCCAAATTGCGTGAAAATGTAATCACATGTCAGTTCTAGTATAATATATTTGTCCCATGAATACCCGTTTATCTACTGCATTTCTCCTTGGTTCAAATGGTTCAAATGGCCCTGAGCACTATGGGACTTAACATCTGTGGTCATCAGTCCCCTAGAACTTAGAACTACTTAAACCTAACTAACCTATGGACATCATACACATCCATGCCCGAGGCAGGATTCGATCCTGCGACCGTAGTAGTCGCGCGGTTCCGGACTGAGCGCCTAGAACCGCTAGACCACCGCGGCCGGCTTTCTCCTTGGTGTAGCAATTTTAATGGCCAGTAGTATAATTCTTATGAAAAGGTTTTCGGCGTGATTATTGCCGCACGACTGGAATCAACCGACTTTGAACGCGGAACAGTACTTGGAGCTGAACGTATGGGACATAACATTTCAGAAAACGGTAGGAAATGCAGTATCCGGAGATTCAAAATGTCAAGAGAATCGCGAGAAAGCTAAATTTCTGGCTTTGCCTCTCTCCACGGTCAACGCAGTGGCCCATGGACCTCACTTCACGACCGAGAGCAGCGACGTTTGCGTGGAGTTGTCAGTGCTAACAGACAGGCAAGCAAGACACTGCTTGATATAACCGCAGATATAAACGTGGGACGTACGACGAACGTATCCATTAGGAAAGTGTGGCAAAATTTGGCGTTAATGAGATATGGCAGGGGACGACAGACGCGAGTGGCTTTTCTAACAGCACGACATCGCCTGGAGCACCTCTCCTGGGCTCCTGATCATACCGGTTGACCCTAGACGACTGCAAAACCGTGGCATTGCAGATGAGTCCCGATTTCAGTTGGTAGGAGCTGATGGTAGGGTACGAGTGTGGCGCAGACTCCACGAAGCCATGGACCCGAGTTCTCAAGAAGGCATTGTGAAAACTGGTGGTGGCTCCGTAATGGCTTGAACTGTGTTTGCATGAAACAGATTGGTTCCTCTGTTCCAGTTGAACCGATCGTTGACTGGAAATGGCTGTTTGGCTATTTGGAGACCATCTGCAGACATTCATGTTCCCAAATTACGATTGGTTTGAAGAACATTCTGGACAATTCGAGCGAATCATTTGGCCACCAGACCATGCGACATGAACCCCATTGAACATTTATGGGACATAATGAGAAGTTAGTTTGTGCACAAAATCCTGCACAGGTGACCCTTTCGCATTTATGGATGACTGTAGAGGTAGCATGGCTCAATATTTCTGCAGGGGACTTCCAACGACTTGTTAAGTCCATGCCACGTCGAACTGCTGCAATACGCCGGCAGAAAGGATGTCCGACACCAGGCCGAAACACTGGATTAAAATATGGATCAAGAACGGGATTAATTGACTTCATCACCCTGTATTCATTGTCATAGATGAAGTTGAGACTTAACATGTCCCTGGGACAAAAGACTTCATTTCATTAACTCCGACCTCCCTTCATTACAGAAACGGATTATACCTTGATGCCTCACGATATCTCCTATGAAATTTTCTGTTATTTTAGTGCAGTTGCGTTATGAATTTCACTTCTCCCTAATTAATTTCCTAATTACCTCAGCATCATCTGATTCAATTCGACTAAATTCCATTACCCTTGTTTTACTTTTTTGGTATTCATTTTAAATTTATTTTCGAGACTTTATCGATTCTTCTCAATAATCATCCACATCCTTTTCCCGTGTCTGTCAGAAGTACAATGTCATCGGCAATCCTCAACGTTTTTACGAGGGCGCGCTGAAAAGTAATGCCTCCAATTTTTTTTCTGTTCTGAATATCGTTTGAAGTATAGCACTTCATGCATATTACTGATTTGACTTGGCCCGCTTCACTGACGCAAGTTGCAACCATCGGTCGCCAGAGAACATCGGGCGTATAACATGGTGGTGTGTAACGTGACTATGTCGATTCAGACAACTGAAAGCACAGATCGAATACTTCGTCCACACATGGCTCACCGTCACCTTCACACTGACAACGCCAGACCTGACACGAGAGCTGCGACATCTGCAACAATCCGATGCCTTGGTTTTACTTCACTTTGATAGTGATGAAGCGGTGCAAGGAGAGGTGAGGCTGTGGCGCTGACAACCAAGTCGAACATTTTACATTGATGATATGAACAATCTGGTCTCTCGCTGGGAGAAATGTGTTGGTCACTGGGATGTCTGTTGAGAAATAAATATGTAGACGTGAGGAATAAAATGCAGAATGTTAATAAGCACTGCTTTATTTAAACAGCTTTAAGAGTTTTCATACAAAAAATTCGGAGACATTAGTTTACAGCACGCCTTCGTATTTCCTCCTCCTAAACTTTTAACCCCTGTCTACATTTCTTATTGATTTTCTTTGCTGTTTGTTCAATGTACAGTTTGAATAACGTCGAGTACAGGCTACTCCCATTCTCAGCTGCCAGTCACCTTATGTTCTTGCGCTCTAATAACTGTAGCCTGGTTTCTGTATAAACTGCTGATAATCTTTTTTCCCTTACTGTAACCCTGCGACTTTCAGATTGAAGCGCATGAAACAGTAATACATATCGTGGCATCAAGTCAAATACTCTCCGGTGAACGGCCTGCCAATCTTTATCAATTTCGGTAAAATGGTGTACACTATTGGTGGATATTACCGTTTGCGAGGTGCCGGGGCTAGCAGTGTATTTAACACTAAATTCTAGAATCCACACATGTAAATGATGCTCTAAGCCCCCCCCCCCCCCTATTCTAACTCCGACTTTTGCTGTTACACAAGGATTAAAAAATACACGCGAACTGACTGTAATCAACCCTGCAAGTGGAGTAGAAAAGAGTTTGGCACCTGCAATAATTTAATTTGATAAATAAGTTAAATAAAGGAAGATTTCATTAACGTAGTTAGGAATGATAGGGTTGCTCTACCGATTAACAGAATGAAAGTTCTGTCCAAAATAACAATATGATTTATTAAGACTAAACACAAAATAATAAACAAAAACACATGAAACATTTATAATACATTAAATTGGCTCAAATTGGATACACAAACAAACGCTGTGAAGGTGAAGTTGTCCCTAAACTAGATTGTGAGGTTTATGACGAAGTGGTATGTGGAGCCAATTCCTTGCCACTCAAATCTTAAGAGAGACACACAGCTAACCCAACATTAATTGCTGCTAATCAAGACAGAACAAAGCTAGAAAAAGACGAACAGGCGCACTCTGCTGAGCTCTGATTATCACCTAGGAAAATCCCTATCTGCCGGTGCTACGGACATACATTACCAAACTGTCTTCTTAACTGCCAGAACACGATCTGGCGTACCGGAGGCGATGGCTGGTTGCTCCGACGTCCTCGACCGAAAAGCGAGAGCCGACTACCTAGAGCACCCATACAGGCCGAACACACAACATTCCCGCCCCCATGACAGTGGCCATGGTTAAACGTTCCAATTAGCAACTCGAAAACCGGCGGAAAATTCCACTCCATTGCCGGAGCACTACCATTCCACCAATGGAGATTCTTGGCGCCAATTTCTGTGCTGATTTTGCTACGTCACGGAGCTATGTCCTGAGCCAGCCAATCACAGTTACTATTTTGCAGAAAGCGCGGGAATTTTCCCGCCACAACTGCCTGGGTACACAAGTCATTCCCACGTCTCGCTGGTAGCCCGCCAGAAAGCGTTTTCGCTAAGATTCTGCGAAGTAACGGAACCTCTAGCCCAGCCGCTACTTCAGACCCCTCCGGGCGTGTCTTTTGACAATGTCGGCGTCTGCAAAGCATTCACTCGACTTCCTCACACCCGTCGGCTTAACCCTTTCCAGATCAGGTAAGCCCGCCTGTCATCGGACCACCCGGGTGACGAGAGACGCGGCATGGGAAGTCCGCGTGTGAAGGAATAGCAACTTTTCACCGCATGCAATTAGAGACGAAAATCGTAAGATAGAAATATGAGAGGGGGCTCATGCCACCTCTCACGATTACAAAGAGACACACCTAGCAAAAAGTGACATGTAATGTTAACACAATGTAGTAAACGAATACTGTGTACTGGGTGGTACAACACAGAGATGAAACTCATATACGGACTTCCGGTAACATGATCTAGGTTCGTTGCCAGGACATTTGGAGCGTTGCAAGTTGATCAGTCCATCATCACGCTCTCTTATTGCCTGATTTTTAGCCTTCCATATTTGTATCTATTTAATAATCAGCAGAAGTTGGTTTCATCACATTGTGCTTCTGATTACAACTTCTCGTGATGTTGCACTCTTTGAATTGCACTGTAAATATGTTGCTCGTATTCTTATTGCAATCTTCCCATATCCGTAATACTGGGCGGGATAAATGATTCCATATCTGTTTTTTGTTTCGTATGGGCCTAAACCAGAAGCCGCTTTCGTTCCACGGTGTTCTGTATCTTTTACTGCTTAGGAAACTGTGTGTGAACTGCTCAATTTAAATACATTGTAAACATATTGCTCTTGTTGTATGTTATTTTTGTTTGCATCTGTTTCCCCCACTTTGTCGCATTTAATGGAGAATCCATGTTAGCGGATTGTGACAGTATTGGTGTTCAACTTTATTACATCTTGTCACGTTGTAGGTATGTAATTCTGCTTTGAATGCTGTTGCTTCTTGCCACTGAGTGCCATGCATTTTACAGTGACTTGAAGAGTATGGATATATATGTAGATGAGTATGCTTTGTAGTCTTGGTGACTAGAGCATTCTTCCTTGCAAATGCTAAAAATGCGACAATAGTTACACGAAAGTTTTCACAGTACATTGTAGCAGAAGCAATAAACATTCCAGTTGCTTCCATTATATCAGAGAGTATGAACAACGGATGGGAGCAAAAACAACGTAGAATACGAACAATGTACTTACAATGCGTTTATATCTAGTATCGCAGACACGTATTCGTAAGCAGAAACAAAGAGACATGAATCCATACAGTACCATGTGACGAAACCTGCTTCTGTTTCATACGAAACAAAATCATCCCACTCAATATTACGGATGAGGCAAAAATTAAGCAGAAAACCGGCAACATATTTAAATAGCAATTCAAAGAGTGGAACACACACAAGAAGATGGTAAACAGTGATGTAATTTCCTCTTGAAAATAGCCACACGCTCGAAATTGTAATACTGGGTCCTGCAGATAAATACACATTACCACCAGACTACCAGACCCACCCAGGAAGTATAAATGAAAAATATTATCATACAGTACTCGTATTTCGCAAAGTACGAATATACATTATCATGCCATATTGTTCCGAATTCTAAGCTCACTGCCACGCCACTCGGAGCGCTGCTGTCGGTCTCTCCTTCCGTATCGTAACATAGGCTTTGCATTTCTGATATTTCGGTGTTCTGTGTCCTACAGGCCCTATGAATTTTCCTCTCGCAACAGTCTATCTAGGCTGATCAAGAGTACAACCATAAAGGTGATTCAAGCAACTGAACTGCCATCCACGCACTCTGGCTTCGATCAGCCCCACGCATCGGGTCATCGCACGCAACTGTGGGACAACGTACAACTACAGATAGTCGTCTGATCTCTAACAGAGTAGCAGTCTTGAGAAAAAGCTTCCATGCCATCAGATATAATACAAAACGTTATGACCAGCTGGACAACAGGATTTGCAAATTATAGAGGGACAGACCAACGACACTACACAAATAATAGCTGAGCCAAACGGACCACCTACAGTTACTAGGCGGAAGGAACACATTGTCTCAAAGTCTCATTTGCAAGCAGTGGTCTCACAGACGACTGTGCAATGTTGAACGATATAGGGACATTTACAAAACTTCCTGCAGACGTGATGTCTGGGAGAAATACAGAGGAATCGCGAAGAAAAGGGAGAAGCTAGAAGAACGTCTATAATTTTGATACGACACTCATTATTCTTGCAGAAACCAGAGATTTTTGTCTAATCGGAAGAAGAATTCGGCATTGTGGAAGAGGAGAGCTTTCATAAACTCATGCAGAGGGAGCAGGGGATCATTTTGGTACGTTTTGAGACAACATTGTGTCAGATCATATTGATTCTTGGGACATTCTGATACGGCCACTGGAGAGGCGTGACTTGTGGATGACATCCATGCGCTATTGCTGTCAAAAAGTCTTGAGCAGCGCCAACTTACTACTTGCCTTCGATGCAAAAGGTCCCTCAGCAGTAACATACACAAAGAGAGAAGTGAGATGTCCTTGAACACCTGGTCCATGTACCAACGTATAGATTCCATGTAAAGTGCGCCTGTAGTCAACCCGCCTAGGCCACGCGATCCTCAGAAGGAGTTTCATCATAACGGGCTTCATGTCATGATGCTCTTGCTTATTAAAAGACTCACAAGCTGCGACATCGTCGCGATAAAACACAGTGACCCGTATATGTAATAAGTTTCCTTTCATTTACGTCTATGGTCACAACCTTTTTGTTTAACAGGTTACCGGTTTCGGTCTTTAATGACCATAATCAGATCTGTTTCATAAAAACAAAAAGTCCTAATATACTGCAGCCATAGTGGCCTCGCCAAATGTTAAATGCGGAAGTACTTCTGACAACATGACTCGTGCATGTGATGTGATTTATATGTATTTGACGATGCTGGTGCTGATTACGCATTTAACATTTGACTATGCCACTATGGCTACTTAGGACTTTGTTTTTGTGAAACAGATCTGATGATGGTCATTAAAGACCGAAACCGGTAATCTGTTAAACAAAAAGATTGTGACCCTAGACGTAAATTAAAGCAAACTTATTAAAAGGCTGTTTTATAGTTTTTTTGTATGAGAATGTGTCCTGTCTTATTTTTCTTCATCATCTGAACATGAAACAAGAAATAACGGGTAAAGGAAACGTTTGAATATCCGAGGTAAATATGGACCAGGACATATAGAGACAGTGTTGCGCCACAGTAACTTCAACTATAAGTTACTGTTTCTACTAAGATGGTACAGAAATTGAGTCCGCCTCAAATACCGCCTTAAGTTCAACTTGGTAAACTGATGACCTGTTCGAGGCAAGTAGAGTACGTGCCGACACTGAGTTTCATCTATTTTGTACTGACGTGTATGCAGTGTGCACAGTTCCTCTCACTTACCCTGTAACAATACTTAAAGTCAGCAGTTCTGAAGGAGGTGAAATGCAGTAAGCCCTCAGAGGATCAACGGTCGATGCAGAGACTGGCAGTTGTTCCTCGATAATAATTAAACATAACGCATTGCGCGATAGTCGAAAAGGACATTGTCGTTTGATTAAACGATTGGCAGAGAATCACTGCGAACTGACGGCTTTTTCCTCAGTCTCGTAGAGCTATAGCGGTTCATTGGGCACTGTTAAGCACAGGGAAGGGTGATTCTTATACGCCGAATAAAGGGCAACATTTCTTCTGAGCTCGAGACAAGTAATCAAGCGAACATGGTTCATTAAACATACTAAAATGATTTCATTATGGACACTCATCCGCTTTCTGGGAGCAGCTGGTCTCGGCTATCATAACTCCACGTTTAGATTCTCTGCTAAATCTTACACATTCATTCAAATTTCTTAGCCGTGGTATCTGTGCTATCAGGAACTTGACGTGCCGTGGACTACTTGTGAAACACAATTAATCAAGTGGCATTGCTCACATATTTTTATATCGCTGATAGGACCTTCACTGCCTATGCTATAATATGGCAGATCCTTCTTTTTTCAAGCACAACACACAACACAAGTGTGAAGTTGATGTAAGCTAAATTGTTCTCACATAGGCAGAAACAGAATGCTGTTAATACACCCCTCGTGGCAGGTAAAGGCCGAAGAAGCCTCCGGTACATACACTGCATATCCGGGCAGCAAGGAGGAGAGCTTCATGTCCAGCAGAGATCTTTCTCTCCCTGTGCAGCTGTTGAGACAGGCAGGAATCTCGTCAGAAATCGATTGTCATTGTAGTTTTGACGCCTTTCACGCTTTCGTGGATTGGAAGGGTTTCGTTGTCCAAGATTTTGGTACATTCTTTCAAAAGCGTCTTTCTCCAGCGTAACCGAAAAGAAGGCATGTGACTCAGATATACTATGTGACCAAAAGTATCCCAGACATTACTATGCGGTGTGTCCATGTTTCGCCTTTATGACGGTTTGAACTCTGCTGAGGACACTTTCCATGCAGTTACTGGATGTGTGTGGAGGAATGGCAGACCATTCTTCTTCAAGATCCGATTTAAGAGAAGGTGGAGGTGTTGGATCCTGAAGTCTGAAACGAAGTCGATATTCTAACTCGTCCCAAAGGTGTTCCACTCGGCTGAGGTCGGGACTCTTGACATGCCAGTTCACTCCAAGAATGTTATTGTCCACTAACCACCGCCTGACAGCTGCTGCTTTACGACGGGTCGTATTGTCAAGCTGATACGAATGGTCGTCATCCCCGAAATTTTCCTGTATGAATTTAGAGATGTCTTGAGTGCAGTGAGGGGACCACATCCTAGCCACCAGAAACATCTCTATACCGCAACACCACCTTCTCCATACACCACTTCAGATGTCGTTAAGCACTGATTACATATATGTATGGCTTATGAGCAGCTGCTTGGCCACTGTACCCCTTCCTTTTTAACTCCCTACGCACATACACTGGTTAGCTGGACTGTTGATGGCACTTTGGAACTCGCGAATGATCCCTTCAGATGATTTTATGCGATTTTTCATAACAACTTTCCACTGTGCTCGGCGGTTCCTGCCCATCAGTACACGAGTTCTATTCGGTCTTAGTTTATCGCTAGCTGCTCTTTTGCATTTCCACTTCACAGTCACATCACTACAGTCGATTTGGAGGGTTGTAGAAGGGTTGAAATGTCCTCGATGGATTTGTTACTCGGGTGACATCCAACGACTAGTCCACGTTCTAAGTCACTGAGTTCTTCTGTCTGACACATTCTGTTATTATTGCTTCCCCACTAATACCAAAATACCTCCCGCCTCCTGTTATACCGTCGGATCCACCTGTCGAGACGTCAAGTGCTCAAGTCCGCATTACGTAAGAGTGTCTGGATATTTTGTTTAGATGGTGTTCCTACTGGGTAGCTCCAGTATGCTCCCACAGTCAAGTTCGATATACAGGGTGTTACAAAAAGGTGCGGCCAAACTTCCAGGAAACATTCCTCACACACAAATAAAGAAAATATGTTATGTGGACATGTGTCCGGAAACGCTTATTTTCCATGTTAGAGCTCATTTTAGTTTCGTCAGTATGTACTGTACTTCCCCGATTCACCGCCAGTTGGCCCAATTGATGGAAGGTAATGTTGACTTCGGTGCTTGTGTTGACATGCGACTCATTGCTCTGTGGACGTTTGGACAGGCATTGTTGGTGATGTCTTGATTGGGCCCCATGTTCTTCCACCTACGCTCAATGGAGCACGTTATCATGATTTCATACGGGATACTCTACCTGTGCTGCTAGAACATGTGCCTTTACAAGTACGACACAACATGTGGTTCATGCACGAAGGAGCTCCTGCACATTTCAGTGGAAGTGTTCGTACGCTTCTCAACAACAGATTCGGTGACCGATGGATTGGTAGAGACGGACCAATTCCATGGCCTCCACGCTCTCCTGACCTCAACCCTCTTGACTTTCATTTATGGGGGCATTTGAAAGCTCTTATCTACGCAACCCCGGTACCAAATGTAGAGACTGTTCGTGCTCGTAGTGTGGACGGCTGTGATACAATACGCCATTCTCCAGGGCTGCATCAGCGCATCAGGGATTCCATGCGACGGAGGGTGGATGCATGTATCCTCGCTAACGGAGAACATTTTGAACATTTCCTGTAACAAAGTCTTTGAAGTCGTGCGGGTACGTTCTTATGCTGTGTGTTTCCATTCCATGATTAATGTGATTTGAAGAGAAGTAATAAAATGAGCTCTAACATGGAAAGTAAGCGTTTCCGGACACATGTCCACATAACATATTTTCTTTCTTCGTGAGGAATGTTTCCTGAAAATTTGGCCGTACCTTTTTGTAACTCCCTGTATATGGATGCAGACAAACTCTTGTTAACTCATGGCTGAACTCAAGTGGATACATTCATATGGGCTTCTAAGCAGGAAAGTACTGAAAATTATTAAAATATATTGCCAATGCACTACCCACAATAGTTAAAAGTAACGAAGACGGTGGATGAAGAAACGTCCCATTCGCCCCTTCTGCGTGCCAGTGTCGGTACGTCTCTTAAAATTCGGTCTACCACCGCAGAGGCGAGTCGGAGCCCCGGAGTGTGGTAGCCATGGCAACGTTCGGCTGCGGATTTGGCAGCGGGCGCGTCCCGTTAGGCGGTGGGCGGCGCCTCGTGTTACCCAACGCGGCTGCACCCTGACCTACTCCGAGGAATGGACTCGTGGACGGCAGGCTGGCGGCGCGGCGTGTGATGTCACACGCACGCACACATTCGTCAGAGGTCAATCACCCCGGCTCAGCTGGCCCCGGCACGTGACCGAGTGGCCGTACGGTACACTTACCTAGCCGCCGCCGCCGCCACCGCCGCCGTGCGCCGCCACCCCTAGCGCGCGGAGTCTCCTGCTCCGACCACGGTAAAGAGATGGCCCGACGTTTCATTACCTCACATCCAGCAACTTGAATGAGCGCTGCTCAGGAATTGGCGGTTTACACCGATAAATGTAGTCACGATATAAAATAGTTAACCCTTCATTTGACACACACAGATATGTTGTGAAGAAAATGTATTCAGTCACTTATGTTAGATGCATATGGTCATGTGAACAATTTTACATACATTGTTTCAAAATGCAGTATATTATCTGTAAGGATCGTTGCCTACAAAAAGCGTATGTCTGCTACAATAACAGTACTTCAGCGTTGCGGCTGTGGCTGAAGAAATGACTGCATTTTGCACTATTGCGTGTGGAATGTCTTACTACAATTCACTTTGCTAAAAAGTACAGAACAGTTCCACATTTTCTGCATTTTACAGTCGACTGTACCTGAAGGCAAAGTCTATATCTTCGCTTGTGGTCCATACTCTGGGCAATGACCAAAACTGTGACATCGTGTATCACTCACTGACACGGGAGCTGCTATTTAATTCTTCTTCTGGTCTGGTGGTCCATCCAGTACTCAAAGCCGACTTTCCTCTTCCGAGAAAAGATAAGCCTTTTTCCAATATCCCATGTAAGAAATCGATGACACATTTGTATAATAGCTAACTTTCAGAACCTCGTCTTTCCGCTAATAGCCAGTTTTTGTTGCACAAGAGAAAACAGCGCTACAAAATCGAATGAAACTGCTCACATAGCCTTGAAAGATGTCTGCTAAAGATGCAAACTGTTCACGTCAGGCAACAGGTAAATGTGAGCATAAATGTTGCTTCAGCACCATTGACCAACCAAGTACGAAACTTGAAACACGTTCCTTGAGAGAAACATTGCCAAATAAAGGGTTCAAGTAATCAAGGGCAAGAAAGAAAATCAGCCGTGGCGTTATACGATGAGTCATGTCATCATTAGCCTAAATCGACTTATGGAAAGTTAAATCTGAGTTGCCTGGCATGGATTTGATTTGTACTTCGACGGAATCCGAGGTCAACGTTTAAAACCGGGACAGCACCTTATTTAATACAAGAAGAGAATAAACAGTAGTGAATTTAGTACATCTATTTACAGTTGTAAATTTTGTACATCACGTCTTTCAAATGGTTCAAATGGCTCTGAGCACTATGGGACTTAACTTCTGAGGTCTTCAGTCCCCTAGAACTTAGAACTACTAAACCTAACTAACTAAGGACATCACACACATCCACGTCCGAGGCAGGATTCGAACCTGCGACCGTAGCTGTCGTGCGGTTCCAGACCATCACGTCTTTAGTAGAGGTCATGTGTTGTTTAACACCTTATCACTGCGTTTACAAGCTGTCATTGCTGCGTTGTATAACCGTAATACAGCTCGGAAATTGGTCATTTTCATGGCGTATGTGAATGTCCACGAAATATCCGGTAGAATAAAGATACCTGATTTTCCCATCAAGGAGATACAGTAGTTAAAAGACTGGTCGTATAACTGAGAGAAGCGGTATGTTCAACTCCAGATTTATTTGATTTTAAGCTACCTGTGGTCTCCTTAGTAACTGAAAGTAAATATCGAAATAGCTCCTTAAACTAGCCTGAGGCTGATATCTTCGCTCCTTATTCTACAACCAAGCAACAGCTCCGCCCATAACGACACAGAACTTGATGGCACAGGAAGTCACGGTTAGGGTGCGGCGTATAGCGCTAACAGCCACAACTTAATCATGATAGTCATCCAGTGCACAAAACATCAACATATCTATAGACTTAATTTTCTAGATTCAGTAATTGAACTTAACTGGCAAGCCTCCCTTTAGAAATAGCTATAGAAGTTCGCTACTCCATCTTCCATCAGTTACATACAATGAGGTGACTAAATTCATCGGATAGCAATATACACATGTAGGGATGGAGATAGTATAGTGTACACAAGGTATAAAAGACACGACGGGACCTAACAGACTCTGAATGGCAGCTATAACTATAAGCACGGGACACATTAGGGAATTCATTATTCGGCGATCCACAGTGTCAAGAGTGTGAGAATATCAGATTTCAGGCATTACCTCTCACCATGTACAACGCAATGGCCGACGGTCTTCAATTAACCACCGGGTGCAGCGTCGTTTGCGTAGAGTTTTCAGCGCTCACACTGAGTGAAAGAATCGCAGAACTCAACGTGGGACGTACGACGAAGGTATCCGTTACGACTGTGAGGCAAAATTTGGCCTTAATGGGAAATGACAGCAGATGTCCGACGCGAGTGCCTTTGCTGACCTGGTCAGATGAGTCCCGATTTTACTTGGCAAGGGCTGATGGTGGGGTCAGAGTGTGGCGTAGATACTATGAAGTCATGGACACAAGTTATCAACAAAGCACAGTGCAAGCTGATGCTATGGGCTGTGTTTTGTTAAAATGGGCTGGGTCCTCTAGTCCAACTGACTCGATGATTGACTAGATATGTCTATGTTCGGCTACCTAGAGACATTTGCAGCCGTTCATGGACTTCATGTTCCCAAACAACGACGGAATTTATTGATTACAATGTCACCGGGCCACATTTGTTCGCGATTGGTTTGAAGAATATTCTGGACATTTCAAGCGTATGTTTCGGTGAATCAGATCACCCGTCATTAATTCCGTCGAACATTTATAGAAACGTAATCGAGAGGTCAGTTCGTGCGCAAAATCTTGCATCGAAAACACTTCCGCAATTCTGGGCGGAAATAGAGGCAGCATGAGTCAATATTCCTGCAGCGGACTTAACATCGACTTGTTGAGACCATGCTACGTCGGCTTGCTGTACTATGCCGGACAAAAGGAGGTCCGACACAATATTAGAAGGTATCCCAGTACTTTTGGTTCAAATGGCTCTGAGCACTATGGGACTTAACATCTGAGGTCATCAGTCCCCTAGAACTTAGAACTACTTAAACCTAACTAAACTACGGACATCACACACATCCATGCCCGAGGCAGGATTCGAACCTGCGACCGCAGCGGTCGCGCGGTTCCAGAATGTAGCGCCTAGAACCGCCCGCCTCCCAGGCCGGCCCCAGGACTTTTATCACCTCAGTGTAATCCGAGAAGTGCTAGAGTGCACGACGTTTCCGCGCACGGTAAGCTACACACTTCGAGTTGCAGACTGTGTTCGAGCTTTTCTTAATGAATAACACTGCGTTACTCACAGCGAATTGTTAGTGATACTATGGCGCTAGATTAGTGTTTCTGTTCCATATGCAATCCTTCATTTTCGATGCGATCTATGGAGAAGGAGGAAACTTTGAGCCAGAGCTCTAGGGCTATGCGAACTCGCTTACAGCAACGTATCGACAGGAACTCCTCGGGACAGCCTATCAGAAGTACATCCATCAAAATAAATTTTGTTCCACCCCAGTTCCCAGAACTCCTGAAAATAGAAGTTGACTGTGGATATTGTATCATAGACACAGTTCCTTTGACTGTTCAGAGATGTCGCTAAACCCGCCCAAAGATGTAAATAACCGGGCATGAGCAGCGCCTATTAGGCGGAGGAGGTCCAACAGTCGATCAGTTCCAGTCATTCCACCAGGAAGGAGGTACACGGCTCGTCTTGTCTGTAGTTCAACCATGTCCAGACGGTCAATACGGCGGTTCGATTGCGTCTGCATTGGTTACTCTGTGCAGGAAGGGGTCTCAACAAGGGAAGTCTAGGCGTCTCGGAGCGAAACGAAGCGATGCTGTTCGGACATGGAGGAGATACAGAGAGACAGAAACTGTCAGGCCACCCAACTGCGCAATAGACTGCATGATGCACAGCTTCACTCCCGACGTTCATGGCGAGGTCCATCTTTTCAACCACGACACCATGAAGCGCAGTAAAGATGGTTCCAACAACATGTCGAATGGATCGCTCAGAATTGGCATCACGTTCTCTTCACCAATGTGTCACATACGCCTTCAACCAGACAATCGTCAGAGACGTGTTTGGAGGCAACCTGGTCAGGCTGAACGCCTTAGACACGCTGTCCAGCGAGTGCAGCAAGGTGGAGGTTTCCTACTGTTTTGCAGTGGCATTATGTGGGGCCGACGTATGCCGCTAGTGGTCATAGAAGGCGCTGTAACGGCTGTACGATACGTGAATACCATCCTCCGACCGATAGTGCAAGCATATTGGCAGCATATTGGCGAGGCATTGTCTTCATAGACGACAATTTGCGCCCCCATCGTGCACAGCTTGGGCTGTTTACGGACGACGTGACGTCCAACCACTCTGAGTGATCTACTTCGAATCGCCATTGAGGTGTGGGACAATCTGGACTAACAGTGCCTTAATGAACTTGTGTATAGTATGCCACGATTAATACAGGTATGCACAATGCAAAAGGACGCGCTACTGGGTATTAGTGGTACCTGTGTGTACAGCAATCTTGTCCACGATCTCTGAAGGTCTCGCTGTATGGTGGTACAAGCAATGTGTGGTTTTCATGAGCAATAAAACGGGCGGAAATGATGTTTACTCCAATTTTCTGTACAGGTTCCGGAACTCTCGAAACCGAGGTGATCCAAACCTTTTTGTTTGATGTGTGTCAACCAACTGCAGTGTATCGGACAAAGGAGTGATATGATAAAATACTACAGATATTGCCCTGGACCCAAGAGGAATATCGCCAAAAACAACACAACGAGGAGTTGTGCAGAGAACGCTGCTTGGGGAAAAAATGTTTTCTACAATACCTTACCCAACAAATGTGATGACGATACATGCGGTTAGTCCTGTAGGAGGTGCTGACTTAAAAGTGTATAATTGTAGTCTCGGGGCCTTCGCAATTTTCGTGGAAAGAAAGGAAAATGACAGAGAGAATTCATGTTACGATTATTATGAAACTACTTTACAGCTGTTAATCGTCATTGAAGTGCGACATTGTTAACATTCGTAACCCAGACATAAGCGTGACGCCAATACAATTGAATTGAGACTTATGCGCTAGAATGTTAGTGGATGCAATGGACTCTCTGCATAGCTGTTTAGATACACATTTTGCTGTGGGTGGTTCATCCTCAAGGAGTCAAATTTGTTGACGAAATTCGATCTGTTGTACAATCGTAGGCGTATGTTGTCAGCATTAACGGATTCACGAAAAAGGCGACGAGAGGCGGACTCTTCAGTAAGATAGGAGGCGGAGTACAGTCAGTAGAGAAGCAGTAACAGCGGAATAGGTCGGTCAGTAGGGCTCTGTGATTTAATTTCGTTCATCATATCAGACGTTTCAGGGAAGTCTGCAACTGTGTCATTCATGATTGAATGGTGAAAACTGCACCAGTTACTTATGTTTTGATGCATAGCACAACGCGTTTAGAGAATTTATTGTCTTTTTCAAGTGCATTTGTACTTTTGTTTACATGAATTGTTTGGTGATGGTTGCGTATGTGATTGTATGCCTGTCTTGCGTCTTTTTGTGATTAGACTGCATTCGAAAATCGGACAAAATGAGACTTTGAGTTTTTAAATGATGACGTTAGAAATGGTATTTTAATTGTCTGCTTACAGATATTGTGCTTCCTCTATTATACAGTATGTCACTTACACGCAAATCATCACTTATACTGTTTACAAAACATTCTGCAAAGGTATTAAGACACTATGGTTTACAGAGATAATTTAATAGTCAATAGTGGTAAAAACACATTTTATAACTGTCAATCTTATGTAATTGAAAAACAATGTAACACCTCAGAGAGTGAACAAACTCTTTGTAGACCATAATGTCGTAATGTCTTTGTACGATGTTTTATAAACAAAGTAACTGATGATTTGCATGTATCTGATATTCTGTATAATGGAGAAGGCACAACACCTGTAAGCAGGCAAACAAAAATACTATTTCTGACATTAGCTTTTAAAAACATTCAGGGGTTCATTTTCTCCGATTTTCCGATTTCACTCTAGCCGCAAAAAGAGGCAAGAGAGGCAGAAAATTACATACGCAAACATCACCTTACATATTCATGTAAAACATGCACAAATGAACTTGAAAATGAGAATAAATTCTCTAAACGCATTGTGCTAAGCATCAAAACGTAAGTAACTGGTGCAGTTGTCATTATTTAGTGACTAAGAAAGTGGACTAATGTCACCTGAGTAATAGGTCCATCGCCGCACGGAATGGCCGCGCGGTTAGAGGCGCCATGTCACGAACTGCGCAGTCCCTCCCGCCGGAGGTTCGAGTCCTCCCTCGGGCATGGCTGTGTGTGTTGTCCTTAGCATAAGTTAGTTGTGCGTAAGTCTAGAGACAAGTGACCACAGCATTTTGGTCCCCTAGCAATTCATACACATTTCAACACTTTTGAACAAGTCCATCACAGACATTTCAACCCGTTTAAAGCTGCCCAAGTGGACTTTTGGTGTTGGGATTATGAAGTGGAAACTCGAAGAACACCCACAGCTACACCAAGACCAGGCACAACTCATGTACTGACAGACAGGCACTGCCGAGCACTGCGGAGAACGATTACAAAAAATCGGATGGAATGAGCTGAAGCAATCACTCTTGTGTCCCATAGGGGTATGAGCAGCCCTTTTAACACAACGTCTGCGCGTAAGACCGAGCGAGGTGGCGCAGTGGTCAGCACACTAGACTCGCATTCGGGAGGACGACGGTTCAAACCCGCGTCCGGCCGTCCCGATTTAGGTTTTCCGTGATTTTCCTAAATTGCTCCAGGAAAATGTCGGGATGGTTCCTTTGAAAGGCACAGCGACTTCCTTCCCCACCCTTCCCTAATCAGATGGTACCGATGACCTCGCTGTTTGCTCCCCTCACCCAAATCAGCCAGCCAACCATCTGCGCATAAGGAGTTAAAAAGAAAGGTATGGAATGTTTGAGGTGCACCTCACAAGTCATACATTTATGTAGGTAGTGGTAAGTCACCCTCGATGTGGCGTAAAGAGCGACGCCATTGGACATTAGATCACTGGAAACGAGTGAGCCGGTCGGAATGGCCGAGCGGTTCTAGGCGCTGCAGTCTGGAACCGCGCGACCGCTATGGTCGCAGTTTCGAATCCTGCCTCGGGCATGGATGTGTGTGATGCCCTTAGGTTAGGTTAGGTTTAAGTAGTTCTAAGTTATAGGGGACTGATGACCTTAGGAGTTAAGTCCCATAGTGCTCAGAGCCATTTGAACCATTTGAAACGAGTGAATGGAGTGATCAGTCATGATATGTCTGTAGCAATTTCTTGGAAGGGTTCTGGCTTGGCTAAAGCCCGGAGCACGTGCAGTACTAACAGTGACCCACCAGCTAATGTGCTGCTTCCTGGACTCGATAGGCGCGCCGGACCCAGTTAGTACTCGCCCGGCGGATTAAAGACGACGGCCGGTGTGGCGGCCAGCCTGGATGTGGTTTTCCACATCCTACTAGGTGAATACTGGGCTGGTCCCCACGTTCCGCCTCAGTTACACGACTCGCAGACATTTGAAACACATTCATACTATTTCACGATTTACACTAGACGCAGACAGCTGGGGTACACTAATTCCATCCCAGGGGGCATGGGGTGGCGGCAGGAAGGGCATCCGGCCACCCCTTAGAAATTAACCATGCCAAATCCGTACTTAACCCTGCCGACCCTGCGCACAATGCGGGATGAAGGCAGTAGCCAAAGAAGAAGAAGAAAGAAGATGTGCAGTACTAACAGTGAAATACGGAGGAAGTGGTGTAAGGAATGGCCATGTGCTTCGTGGTTAGCTCCCTCTTACTGCGCTCAAAATATATTAAGTGTGAAAGGATACGTATATATTTTACAGTATTGTGTACTGCGCACAGTAGAGGAACAGTTCTGAGACGGTGATTGTATCATCATTACAGTGCATCCTGTCATAAAGCAGCATCTCGAGGAAATGGTTTGTGGACAAAAAAAACTTTGAATTGGACTGGCCTGCCCAGAGTCGGACCCGAACACAATGGAACACCTTTAGGATGAGTTATAATATCGATTTGCTCCTGACCTCAGAGTCTTACATCACTACCTCCTCTGGTTTCGGTTGGTGGGGAAAAACTGGCTGACACTCCTCCACATACGCTCAAACACTTCACTGAAAGTGACTCCGGCACCGTTCAAGCCATCATATTCATGTCTACTAATAGGTGTCCGAATCCTTCGATCAGATAGGGAAACCTTTGGGCACAGACCTGATGAAGCGTCTACCTCTGCTTTGATATAAATCGCATTAAATCAACGTTGCGTCAGACACTTGCTAATCTTTATTTTCATGCACCGACTGCAGTTGGCAAGGCGGACTGTATTCCAGCACATCAGTGCTACGTGTATTTGTTTTTGTAGTGAACAAGAATACGAGAAAATTGTAACCTCGAAATTATCTGAAAAACAGTTGTCAGTGTGTACGGATGTACTGAGAAGTAGAAACACACAACTCTCCATTCAGTACTATTTTAAGGGACGTTTATAGAGGTGCAGGTGTAATATTCTCTGTTGAAAGATTCCTGTGGATCTTCTCACACATACAGAAATACCACAGTGGGCTTTAGACGGTTCAAGCAAGACAGAGGAGGAAAAGATTATCGTATCTTGACCATTGCCAAGGAGTTGAAGCGTACCTTTCGAGGACAACTTAGGTAGATACAAATCAAATTTATATGCACTCATGAATCGCATGCAGCACACCGTGTTGCTCAGATCGCTCTTTGAAGTGAACATAACGTTTATTAGACCTCGACTAAAAGAGAAATATTTCGTGCATGCTGCTACCGATTGTCCCGCGACGAATTCAAGATCTGGGAACAGTTCTCAGATCTTGAACTCTTATTACACGAAGTACTATACTATTACTGAATGGACGGAACCCAACTGTTTACAGAAAAGCTGACTGATCACCTTAGGATGCAAAACGATAATCTGAATTCTACAAGTCCACTAGGAGATTCATATTTCGTGGTCTTGTTGATACAGCATTTAGATTATCGATCTCCACTGAGATGAAATATTCCTAAGGTAGGAGCTTCGTTTCAGTTAAGTGACACGAGCTAACAAATAGTATCCACAAGAAGATGGTGGACCCCCATCGGTAGCTGCAATTTCATTATAGCCATCCGATATAAAGGACATTTTGTTGACATCAATTCGTTAAAATACACGATTCGAAAACTTTTGTCCGATCCAAAGATGACACGTTATATGTATTATGTAGGAGCACCTCGAACCACATTACACTGCTACTTGAAAAATTTAGCAGTTTTGTTTCCAGGTGTAAACGCCGAAATCATCATGAATGGAACAAAAATTAAGATGTTAAGTCCGTTAACGAAGAGATCATTAAAAAACGAGACACAGACTCGGTATAAGGATGGCGAAGACAATCGGAATAGTTATCATCAAATGAACCGTCTCTGTACTCACATTAATTCGTTTAGGGAAACTACGGAAGATCTCAGTCAGGATGGAAGAATGGAAATACTCGGGCCAGTCGTCAAATGTCTTACTAAGATACAAGCGTTTGTTAATTTCACGTGTAAGGCTTCGTTTGAACTTGTTAGTGTAGCTACATCTCTGCAATATTTTCGTTGGCCCAGGCTATGTTAAATGGATATTCGATGGGTGCAAGAAGTCATGTTGGCGATCAGGAGCGGTTGTCTCTAAAGTATTATATCTGGAAAACATTGAATTAATTTTTATTTCTATTTTTTTGGGTATATAATAGAAGTGTGTTTATTTACTTTTTTCTGTTTACTTGTATTCACAGCCCTACAATATTTTAGAACAGTCCAGCTGGAAACCTTATCCTTTCTGAAAGAAGATAGATATTTAGTAGCCGTTAGGCGCGCGAGTTTTTATTTATCAAATAACTACATAACCGAATGATTGTATAGAGGTGGCCAAATAAAGTAAGTCTTGAGTTAAATATTTCCCTCCACAGTATCCATAATTGTATCCATTCACCTAACGCTAGAATACCGAACCATTGCTACGCGGTGGCCGAACGGTTCTAGGCGCTCCAGTCTGGGACCGCGCGACTGCTACGGTCGCAGGTTCGAATCCTGCCTCGAGCATGGATGTGTGTGATGTCCTTAGGTTAGTTAGGTTAAAGTAGTTCTGAGTTCTAGGGGACTAATGACCTCAGAAGTTAAGTCCCATAGTGCTCAGAACCATTTGAACCATCTTCATTATGACGAAGTGAAATGGAAAAATGGTTTGCAACAAAAATCATGCAATGATGCAAGTGCCGAGACTATTTCCCAAAAATTGTTTATCGTGACGGAATATGCTGTTATTAGAGCGTTTAAGGCCTTTCCGACTTCGACAGTAAGTCAATCTTATTGAAGTATGCTTCAGTATCTGACGTCACTCATAAAGGAAAAATGGAAGTATGGCAAACTAAGCTTCTTATCTTTACGTTATGAGTACTAACAGAGAAAAAATGTTCAAAATTGTGTGAATTCCTAAGGGACCACACTGCTGAGGTCATCAGTCCCTAGATTTACACACAACTTAAACTAACTTATCTAAGAACAACACACACACTCATGCCCGAGGGAGGGCTCGAACTTCCGGCAGGAGGGGCCGCGCAATCCATGACATGGCGCCTCAAACCTCTCGGCCATTTCGCGCGGTACTAACCGAGAAGGGGCGATAATTTTCAGTGCTTTGTTGAACCTAAATACAATTATGTGACAGGGGAACAACACAGGCAGAAGTGACAATAAAAACAGTAATCTGTCTTGATTGCAAAATTAAAGACAAAGGTTTTTTTTCACCGGGCTGCCGGCCGGAGTGGCCGAGCGGTTCTAGGCGCTACAGTCTGGAACCGTGCGACCGCTACGGTCGCAGGTTCGAATCCTGCTCCGGACATGGATGTGAGTGATGTCCTTAGGTTAGTTAGGTTTCAGTAGTTCTAACTTCTAGGGGACTAATGTCCTCAGAAGTTAAGTCCCATAGTGCTCAGAGCCATTTTTTTTTCACCGGAATTGTTTGTAACAACATCTCACAACTTTAAAGCACACCAAAGGCTTAAAAATTGTGGAAACAGTAAAGAAGGACAGCAAAAAGAGGAAGCAGGAGAAGAAGAGAGAAAAAAGAGAAAACTGAAAAAGAATTTTCTGATTTGTCGCTCATCACGGAATCTGAGGTCTCCAACTTTTCACCAGTTATTGAGAGGGCGACCTTTGCGTTTAGCGCTGCAGTTCGAAATGTCACCTTTGGTATACAATTTAGAATTGTTTTCACCCAGTGGTTATATATGGGTCTTCGTGACTAGCAGATCCCAGAAGCGCGAGACGGTGTTCTTAAGTTGTGAAGCGTGCTCGTACATTTGAAGAGCCATATTTGCTCGCTGACCGCCTCGAGGAGGCAACAGGCGCGTCAGCGAAAGGTCACTGGCTACACTGCAAACAAAGTGCGCCCTCGCAGCAACTGCGACTCGCTCGGACGGTCGGTCTGTCGCAACGCATTCCGTCCGGACACCGACCTACGGTCGTCTCCCTTTCCTCCCAGTGTTTTCATATTGCGTCGCGGCGCAGACGTGCGGTCTGCAGTGGATGCATCAGCAGCTTTGACAGTTCCGCCGAGCTGCACGACCACTGACAGAAAATTACAGAGAAATTACCGAAAGTATTCCAACTACACCGACCCTCTTCAAGTACATTGCCTGTAATCCAATCCGTGTAAAAGCATGAATAGATTCAAAGAATTCAAAGCATATCTGTACAGACAACACGCGGATCAATATACTAATACAACGTAGAGGTGACAAAAGTTATGGGATATATCCTAATATCGTCTCAGACCTTCTTTCGGACGGCTATGTGTCTAGCAGCCCGCCTCTGAACTACTTCGATGTCTTCCTTTAATCTGACCTGGTACAGATCCCAGACACTCGAGCAGTAGTCAGTGATATGTCGCACTAGTTTCCTATACGCGGTCTCCTTTACAGACGTACCACATTTTCCTAGAACTCTCCCAATGAACAAAACTCGACCATGGATTAAACAATTTCGTTAGACGTCCTCTGGAGAGTTTTTACGCCGTGCTACCTCTATTGCCGGCCTTAACTCTGAAAGTGATGCCGGTGCAGGATGTTGTATACGAACTGACATCTACACCTACATCTACATCGATACTCCACAATCCACCTAACGGCGAGTGGCGGGAGGCACCCCATACCACTACTAGTTATTTCCTTTTCTGTTCCACTAACAAACGAAGCGAGGAGAAACGACTATCTATGTGTCTCAGCATGAGCCCTAATTTCTCGTAAATCATTTCAGGCGAATGCTGAGATGGTTCCTTTGAAAGGGCACGGCCGATTTCCTTCCCAAACCCGAGCTTGCGCTCCGTCTCTAATGACCTCGTTGTCGACGGGACGTTAAACACTAACCACCACCACCACCTAATTTCTCGTATATTATCTTCGTAGTCCTTACGCGCAATGTAAGCTGGAGGCGGTAGAATCTTTCTGCAGGCAGCTTCAAATGCCGGTTCCCTAAATTTTCTCAATAGCTTTCCTCGAAAACAATGTCGTTTTCCCTACAGTGGTTCCCACTTGTGTTACCGAAGCATGTCCGTGCGTGTTATATTTTGACTAAAGTTCAGTCTTGATCACGTCATGTATGTTTTAATGATACAGGTGATCGGTTTCGGTTCTTTCTACAAAACCATTATCAGACCCTGGCTCCTTTAGGATGGTAGGCGGAGCTCTCCTCGCTGCGTTCTTTCTACAAAACCATCATCAGACCCTGGCTCCTTTAGGATGGTAGGCGGAGCTCTCCTCGCAGCGAGGAGCTTTACAAAAATGTTTACCAAAATTGTCCGTGCGTGTTGTTCGAACTTACCAGTAACAAATCTAGCATCCCGCCTATGAATTGCTTCCATGTCTTCCTTGAATCTGACCTGGTACGGATCCCAAACACTCGAGCAGTACTCAATGATATTTCGCACTAGTTTCCTACATGCGGTCTCCTTTACAGATGTACGACATTTTCCCAGAACTCTCCATATGAACAAAAAGTCTACCGTTCGCCTTCGCAACCACAATCTTCACATGCTCGTTCCATTTCATATCGCTTTTCAAAGTTACGCCCAGATATGATGTCCCATAAAAGTTCGATGGGATTCATGTCGGGCGATTTGGGTAGTCAGATCATTCCCTCGAGTTGTGCAGAATGCTCTTCAAACCAGTCGCCTGCAACTGTTTCCCAGTAAGATCACGCATTGTCATCTATAAAAATTCCGTCGATGTTTAGAAACATGAAGTCCATGAATAACTGCAAATGGTCTCCAGCCATTTCCAGCCAATGATCGGTTCAGTAGAACCAGAGGACCCAATCCATTCGATGAAAACTCAGCCCACAACATTATGGGGCCACCAGTAGCTTGCACAATGCCTTCTTGACGACACTCGAGTTCATGACTTTGTGGGATCTCAGCCACACTCGAACCCTACCATCAGCTCTTACCAAATTAAAATGGGGCTTACCCGATCAGGTCACGGTTTTCCAGTCATCTGGGGCTCAGCCGATATGGTCACTAGCCCAGAAGAGGTGTGGCAGGTGATGTCGTGCTGTTAGCAAAGGCACTCGCGTAGGTCGTCTGTGGCCATAGCCCATTAACGCTAAATTTCGCCGCATTGTCCTAACGAATATGTTCTCCTTAACTCCCACATTGGTTTCTACGGATATTTGACGCAGTGTTGATTGTGTGTTGGCACTGACAACTCTACGCAAACGCCGCTGCTCTCGGCTCGGTCGTTAAGTGAAGGTCGTCGGCCACTAAAGAGTCCGTTGGGAGAATTAATGCCGGAAATTCGGTATTGTCGCCACACTTTTGACACTATGGATCTCGGAATATTAATTTCCCTAATGATTTCCGAAATGGAGTGTCACATGCTTCTAGCTCCAACTGTCTTTCCGCGTTCAAAGTCTGTTAATTCCCGTCGTGCGGCCATAATCGCGCCGGAATCATTTTCACACGAATCGCTTGAATGCGAATGACAGCTACCCCAATGCCCTATCCTTTTATACGATGTGCATTCAAGTTCTAAGTCCTCCGATTTTTTTTCTCCGGACTGGAAAGAGATAGAAACATGCGCTTTGTTTTAAAATGAGGCCGCGTTAATTATCAATACGTCCCAGAGATGGCAGCACCGTACGGCAAATGGAATTTTACCGCCAGCGGCGAGAATGAGAACTGTTTTAAATACTTAAAATGGCGACGTTTTCCTTACTTGAACAGCGTCCAATCATTCGTTTTCTGAATTTGAGTGGTGTGAAACCAATTGAAATTCATCGACAGTTGAAGGAGACATGTGGTGATGGAGTTATGGATGTGTCGAAAGTGCATTCGTGGGTGCAACAATTTAATGAAGGCAGAACATTGTGTGACAACAAACCGAAACAACCTCAGGCTCGCACAAGCCAGTCTGACGACATGATCGAGAAAGTGGAGAGAATTGTTTTGGGGGATCGCCGAATGACTGTCGAACAGATCGCCTCCAGAGTTGACATTTCTGTGGGTTCTGTGCGCACGATCCTGCATGACGACCTGAAAATGCGAAAAGTGTCATCCAGGTGGGTGACACGAATGCTGACGGACGACCACATGGCTGCCACGTGTGGCATGTTGCCTAGCAATGTTGACGCGCATTGACAACATGAATGGGACTTTCTTTTCGTCGGTTGTGACAATGGATGAGACGTGGATGCCATTTTTCAATCCAGAAACAAAGCGCCAGTCAGCTCAATGGAAGCACACAATTCACCGCCACCAAAAAAATTTCGGGTAACCGCCAGTGCTGAAAAAATGATGGTGTCCATGTTCTGGGACAGCGAGGGCGTAATCGTTACCCATTGCGTTCCAAAGGGCACTACGGTAACAGGTGCATGTATTGAAGAACAAATTCCTTCCTGCACTGCAACAAAAACGTCCGGGAATGCTGCGCATGTGCTGTTTCACCAAGACAACGCACCCGCACATCGAGCTAGCGTTACGCAACAGTTTCTTCGTGATAACAACTTTGAAGTGATTCCTCATGCTCCCTACTCACCTGACCTGGCTCCTAATGACTTTCGGCTTTTTCCAACAATGAAAGACAATCTCCGTGGCCGCACATTCACCAGCCGTGCTGCTATTGCCTCAGCGATTTTCCAGTGGTCAAAACAGACTCCTAAAGAAGCCTTCGCCGCTGCCATGGAATCATGGCGTCAGCGTTGTGAAAAATGTGTACGCCTGCAGGGCGATTACGTCGAGAAGTAACGCAAGTTTCATCGATTTCGGGTGAGTAGTTAATTAGAAAAGAAATCGGAGTCCTTAGAACTTGAATGCACCTCGTACCTTGTGTAAGCGATGTTACCGCCCTCTGTGTTTCTGCATATCGCTATCCTCTGACTTCTGTCACCTGGGCATGCAGACCAACCGGCGACATACCTCGGAGTGACGCTTGACAGATTCCTCACATATAAACATCACTGCACTGCGAAAAAAACCGAAATAAGGTAACTGCAAGGAACAATATCATTCGGAAGCTAATTGACATTAAGTGGGACGCCAAATCTACTGTGCTTAGAACCGCCGCTTTTGCACTTTGCTTTTCTGCAGCTGAATACGTGTTCCCTGTCTGGTATAGATTAGCACGTGCAAAGAAGATCAAAATAAATCTTAACGGAACCTGTAGGCTAGTCACAAGAAGCACGAATCCCACACCGTTGGAAACGCTCTACCAAGTTTCAAGTTTCAACAGTCCCAAGTCTCGTAGGGTAGATCACGAACATAATGAGCACTTCAAACAGACATTTCATGAGCGCCGTCCACTATAAGGTAGCCTTTATGGATTAAGAGGACTAAAATCAAGATATTGGTTCCTCAATTACACTTTGGATGAATCACCTGTTTCTACCCTATTTCAGAACATCCACCAAGTGGTGTTGAATTAAACAACAGGTCATGGAAAATGCTAAACCGTATCAGAACTGTTGTACCCCCAGCCAAAACCAATCTGCATATTAGAACCTGATTAAGTGCGACTATGAAGAAATATAAAACATGGGACATCTTCTAACATGCCAAAATTGTCCTGCACGTTGCTCCCTGAACGACCTCTGGCTACACTGCCTGAAATCAGAAAAAAACAGTCATTCTGCAGGCCGTAGCGTGAAATGTTAGCTCTCTTAATCGAGTAGGTATGTTAGAGAGTGTAGAAAGGCAAATGATTAGGTTGAAGTTAGATACAACGGGAGTTAGTGTAGTTTGATGACAGGAAGAACTTCACTTCTGGTTGGGTAAGTACAGAGTTTTTAACACAAACTGGACTAGCTCCAACTAGGAATAAGAAAATAGGATTTCGAATGAACTAATATAAAGAACATAGTGAAACATCATCTTAGCCAAGATACATACAAGGTCAACAGTCACCTCAGTAGTTCAAACTCATATGGCTACTAGCATTGCAGATGATGAAGAGAATGAAGGGATGTATGGTGAGATAAAAGACATTATTCAGATATTATTATAGATGTGAATTTAATTGTGATGAGGGATTGGACTTCAATAGTGAGTAATGAATCAGAAGGAGAAATGGATTATGGTCTTCGCGAAAAGAATGAAGGGATAAGGCACCTCGTAGAATTTTGGACAGATCATAATGTATGCTAATTATTACTAACGCTTGGTTTAAGAATCTGTTGCTCGTTTCACAAAGGTATTAATACATTCTAACAATTCGGGTTAACAGGTTATTGGTATGACACAGACTTCGTTTTGTACATTCACTAATACCGGATGAGATCACTCTGCAGAAATCCTAAGAAGCACTTGATTTTACACATTTAGAGAAGAACGTTTGCGCTAAAAGTAAACAACAACCAACAGTGGACTGATTAATTGTGATTTTCATTATCACTTATAAGATTGGGATTTGAACCCATCCTAGCATTATCAGATTTATTTATTTCTTTGTTTGTTACTTTTATCCCTTGATTTATGACGTTAATATTATTCCCAAATTTTTCGCTAAATAGACTTGTGTCCTGTGAGATATTCTGCTACCTTATCTCCTCATAAGTAGTGGTACTTCTATTACAGATACGTGCAAGATTTTGTACAGTTTCTTTAGTTTACTCAACAGCTCCTAAGAACAGTGTCATCACTCACAAAGTATTTCATTCCTAGCCGATAGCTCATTCTTGAAAAACGCACAGAATAGAGACAGGCTGTCACAAAATTTCAAGGAAATTCCCATTCTGATTTTTATTGCATAAATTTTCTCCTCTGCAGCCGAGATGGAATATACACTCTATGAATTACGTACAGCCTAAAGTACTATAAATAAATTATCCGAATGGGACTGAAATCGGTAGATCTGACCTACATGTCCACGCAAACGAATGATTATAATTTCAGAAAAAAATGGATAAATTATTCAAGAGAAGAACTTCACAAATTGAGCAGGTCAATAATACTTTCTTCCTCCTCTAGTCTCCACATAATAGTTTTTCAGCACGTCATTGATTGATAGAGTTGTTGGCTGTCCTCCTGAGGAACATCGAGCCAAATTCTGTCCAATTGATACGTTAGATCGACAAAATCCCGAGCTTGTTGGAGGATCCTGCCGATAATACTCCAAATGTTCAAATTTGGGAAGAGATCTGGGAATATTGTTGGCCAAGATAGGGTTTGTCAAGCACAAAGACAAGCAGTAGAAACTCTAGCCGTGTGCAGGTGGGCATTATCTTGCTGAAATGTATGGCCAGGATGGCTTGCCATGAAGGGCAACGAAAGGGGGCGTAGAGTATCGACGGCGTACCGTTGTGCTGTAAGGGTACCGTGGATGACAACCAAACGGCTCCTGCTATGAAATAAAATGGCACCCTAGACAATCACTCCAGGTAGTCGGGCCATATTGTGGAGAGGGGGAGGGGGGGAGTGACAGTCATGTAAGTACACCACCGCTGTTTGGGACATCTCCAGCTCTGGAAATTCGTAGACTCGAGTCTCCCAATGGCCACCGAAGACGTGTCCGGAGACGTAATGGACAATGGCGAGATACCAAACTGACTAGTCAAAGATGGAACGTTGCTCGTCACAAAAGATGGCTGACATGCACTTAACGTACAGTGTGGCACGATGTAGCGCCTGTAAAGCAACAGGGATGTTCAGAGAATGCTTTGACAACAGGCGTCATCCTAACTGGAAGAAGTTTATCTCCATGGATACCAATCTACGACAGATGAAGTTGTTCACGCAGCAGAGAGTTGGAGAAGGTTCCCACCAATGACATGTCTGAACACCAAATTTCGAAGAGATGGTGTTAGGCCGTGTAGCCAGCCAGCCAGCAATAAGAACCCATCAACTTGGTCCGTGAAATGTACACTTAGAAGGATATAATGTGGAGGGTACTAGTGCAACAGGTAAAACGCCCCTACCATAAAGAACGTGTGCAAGTAGTGAGACCAAAGAGACTGTCCAACATGTTCACTTCTGTCAATAAATTATCCATCGTAGTGATGTAGCGCCGAACTATGTACAGTATGTATTGTACACAGATGAGGCATTATTAACTCGTGATGGTGTTTTTAACAGCCACAACAACAATGTCTGGTGTGACAGCAATCCCCACGCCATCCACATCGGTGGGCACTAGCAATCGTTCTCTATCAATGCATGGGCAGCCATTGGCAGAGATAACATAACAGGATCTTATTTGCTGCCTCCCCATCTGGGTAGTCCACATTACCTGTGTTCCTGTGAGATGTGCTGCCATGGAAATTGTAGCCCTTATTAACTGCAAAAGGATGTGATTTCAACTCAGTAGTGTGTCAGCCCACTTCAATGTTGATGTCTGCGAAGACCTGAACAACACATACTCTTAACATTGGATTGTAAGGGGCGGTCCTGCCCATAGCCAGTGTGATTCCCGGATCTCACAACTCTGGATTCTTTTCTATGGGGTTACATCAAGATGTTGCTGCATGCACCCCCCCCCTCCCCCCGAAAAAAAAACAATGAATGAAAACCTGCTTTCTAGGGTCCAGGGTGCCTGTTTCTTGGTGCATCAAACACCAGGGATCTTTGAGAGAGTGTGGCAGAACTTCACATGCTGTTGCCATACATTCATTGAGGGTGGCGGTTGTTACTCTGAACAATTATTATGTCATGTATGCTGTATATGTTCATAACACAATAAATGTGCATTTCCGGCCACTGGTTCCCTATCTCAGTTTATTCGGTTCTGGACCAACTATTGTGGACCAACTATCACCTATTTCAATTTGATCTAATTTGATCAGTTTGATCCTCCCCCTGTGTGTGTCCACTTTGTCCATTTCTTTCTCTCCTTCTCCCTCTCCACCTCACCCTCCCCTTTCTACCCATCTACCTCCTTCTCTCCACTCTCTTGCTTCATCTCACCCTTCCCTCTCTTTGTTCCTCCATCACTCTGATCATCTCCCCATTCTCTGTCTATATCCTCCTCCATCTCTCTTTGTTCACATTCTTCTCCATCTCTCTCTCTCTCTGTCCATATCTTCTCCTCTCTCTGTGCACATCTCCTTCTCTCCCTCTCTCTTTTTCCTCCTCGCCTCCTTGGCACTCTATCTCTCTCTCTCTCTCGCTCTCTCTCTCTCTGTCCATCTCTTCCTCCACTAGTACTTCTGCACCCATCGATCTGTCCAAATCATCCACCTTCTCTCTGTCAATTTCTTTTTACCCATCTCTCCCTGTCCATTCACTCTTCTCTCTGTCCATCTCCTCCTTCCTCCATTTCTCTTTCCATCTCCTCCTGCCCCCTTTAAACTATCAATCTCCTCCTACACCATGCCCTGTCTACCTCTACCTCCTCTCCACATCTCTGTCCATACCCTCCTGTATCCCATATCTGTCCATCCCTTCCTGCACCCCTGACTGTCCAACACCTTCTGTCCCACTCTCTCTCTATATCCCACCCAGCCCCCTCAAAAATGATTCAAATGGCTCTGAGCACTATGGGACTTAACTGCTATGGTCATCAGTCCCCTATAAATTAGAAATACTTAAACCTAACTAACCTAAGGACATCACACACATCCATGCCCGATGCAGGATTCGAACCTGCGACCGTAGCGGTCACGCGGTTCCAGACTGTAGCGCCTAGAACCGCTGATCCTCCTTGGTACACAAAACAGGTTAGAGCACTGTTGCATTAACAACAAAACAAACATTTCAAATTCAAACAGACGCAAAATCCCCAAGATTGGCAATCATTTACAGAAGCTCGAAATTTAGCACTGACTTCAATGCGAGATGTTTATAACAGTTTCCACAACGAAACTTTGTCTCGAAACCGCACCCAAAGACTGGAAAGTTGGACAGGTCACACCAATATTCAAGAAAGGTAGTAGGAGTAATCCAATAAATAACGGGCCCGTATTGTTAACGTCGATCTGCAGCAGGATTTTAGAACATATATTATGTTCGAACATTATGAATTACCTCGAAGGAAAGAGTCTATTGATACACAGTCAACATTGGTTTAGAAAACATCGTTCTTGTGAAACACAACTAGCTCTTTATTCTCATGAAGTGTTGAGTGCTATTGACAAGGGATTTGAGATCGATTCCGTTTTTCTGGATTTCCGGAAGGCTTTTGACACTGTACCACACAAGCGGCTCGTAGTGAAATTGCGTCCTTATGGAATATCGTCTCAGTTATGTGACTGGATCTGTGATTTTCTGTCAGAGAGGTCTCAGTTCGTAGTAACTGACGGGAAGTCATCGAGTAAAACAGAAGTGATTTCTGGTGTTCCTCAAAGTTGTGGTATAGGCCCTTTGCTGTTCCTTATCTATATAAACGATTTGGGAGACAATATGAGCAGCCGTCTTAGGTTGTTTGCGGATGACGCTGTCGTTTATCGACTAATAAAGTCATCAAGAGATCAAAACAAACTGCGAAACGATTTAGAAAAAATATCTGAATCGTGCGAAATATGGCAGTTGACCCTAAATAACGAAAAGTGTGAGGTCATCTACACGAGTGCTGAAAGGAACTCGTTAAACTTCGGTTACACGATACATCAGTCTAATCTAAAAGACTTAAATTCAACTAAATACCTGGGTATTACACTTACAAACAACTTAAATGGGAGGGAACACATAGAAAATGTTGTGGGGAAGGCTAACCAAAGACTGCGTTTTATTGGCAGGACACTTAGAAAATGCAACAGATCTACTAAGGAGATTGCCTACACTACGCTTGTCCGTCCTCTTTTAGAATACTGCTGCACAGTGTGGGAACCTTATCAGATAGGACTGACGGAATACGTCGAAAAATTTCAAAGAAAGGTTGCACGTTTTGTATTATCGCGAAATATGGGAGAGAGTCTCACAGAAATGATACAGGATTTGGGATGGAAATCATTGAAAGAAATGCGTTTTTTGTTGCGACGGAATCTTCTCAGGAAATTCCAATCACCAACTTTTTCGACCGAATGCGAAAATATTTTGTTGACACCGACCTACATAGTGAGGAACGATCACCATGAAAAAATAAGGGAAATCAGAGCTGGAAAGATATAGGTGTTCATTCTTTCCGTGCGATACTCGAGAATGGAATAATAGAGAATTGTGAAGGTGATTCGATGAACCCTCTGCCAGGCAGTTACATATAGATGTAGAGTTTCGGGCAAGGACCCATTTTCAACTCATTCTAACGTAGTCAAAAATGGTATGTCCTAAAGTCAAAAAAACATGTCAAAAATGTGCAAATGAACAGTTATAATGCCGGCCGCTGTGGCCGAGCGGTTCTAGACGCTTCAGTCCGGAACCGCGCTGCTGCTACGGTCACAGGTTCGAATCCTGCCTCGCGCATAGATGTGTGTGCTGTCCTTAGGTTAGTTCGGTTTAAGTAGTTCTAAGTCTAGGGGACTGATGACAACAGGTGTTAAGTCCCGTTGTGCTTAGAGCTATTTGAACAGATATAGCGCTCTAACTGTTCGTTTGAACATTTTGAGAATTTTTTTCAGTTTTGGAAATACCATATTTGAATATGTTCCGAATTGAAAATGGGTTGCATCCCGAAACTAGTCATCCAGTGAAAAAGAAAGTGAGTCTTGCAGCTCTGGACTGGCTTTTCGTTATACTGATTAACAGAAGTTGCTGAGCCACAGCTATTCCAGTATCCTGGAAGTTCGTAGGAGTTATTGTGTTCGTACATGCCCATAATGTCACTGTGAATCAATTTTTCAATTTGTTGATGTTGGTTTGAGGAGTGGCAGCTAGACCTAAACGTGAAAAAATGCAAGTTAAGGCGGATGAGTAGGAAGATCAAACCTGTAATGCTAATATACAGTATTACTAGTGTCCTGCATGACACAGTCAGGTCGTTTAAATATCTGGGCATAATGTTACAAAGCAATTGAGGTAGAACTACCATATGAGAACTGTGTAGGGAAGGCATATGGTCGACTTCCGTTTATTGGGAGTATTTTAGGGAAGAGTGCTTCACCTGTAAAGGAGACCGCGTATACGACGTTGGTGGGACCTATTCTTGAGTACTGTTCGAGTGTTTGGGATCCGTACCAGGTCGGATTGAAGAAAGACATCGAAGCAATTCAGAGGCCGGATGCTAGATTTGTTACGGTAAGTTCGAACAAAATTTAAATGTTACGGAGACGCTTCGGGAACCGAAATGGGAATCCCTGGAGGAAAGATGACGTTCTTTTCGAGAAACACTACTGAGAAAATTTAGAAAACCGGCATTTGAAGCAGACTGCCGAACGATTTTTCTGCCGCCAACATACATTGCACGTAAGGACCACGAAGATCAGACACGAAAAATTAGGGCTCTTACGGAGGCATACAGACAGTAGCTTTTCCTTCGCTCTGTTTGCGAGTGGAACAGTAAAGGAAATGACAAGTAGTGGTACAGGGTACCCTCCGCCACGCGCCGTACGGTGGCTTGGAGAGTATCTATGTAGATGTAGATATTAATGCAGACTGTTCTGCATGTCTAAAAGAAATAGTGTGCTAAATACAGCCTTGTGACACGCTGTAAGAAGAGTGGTTGTAAAACGATCCTAACCAACAGGGAATGGGTAATATTCCCACCTCTTGTCAATGACATTCGGTTTCAAACCCGACTGGATATGCTGCTGTAAATGACGAACCAGTTTCCGAGCGAAGATTGCGAACGGATCTGCGTGGAGCGAAGTTTTGGAGTCCGGTAACACGGCGGGGCAACACAGAAACTGTACAGTAATTGTCTGGAACACGTAGCGTCACGCGACGAGACACGATTTTAACTTTTTTTCAGTGTTGCAACATGTCGAGTGCACCAACGGCCCAATGAGGAGCTTCAAACACAGTCTGTGGAAGACGTATATCACACTGGAGGTTACTACGTGATGTTTCGGGAATGTTTATCGTGCTATGATTTGGACTCACTCATTCAGAATACCGTGAACATGAATCGAGATGATGATTTCAGCATATACGATGACCTAGATTTGCCCTCCTCCTACATCCTCATGATTACTATGATGTGGACACTCCCATCCTACAAGATGACAACAGCTCTATTAGTAGGACTGCATGTATATGTTCCTGCCTTTCCGAACACATAAGGTAACTCACTAGGATCTAACCATCAACGAATGGCCTCGGCCATGCATGGCGTACCTGAAGAATTTTGCGGACTTTCTTCCTCGCCGAATTGAGGTACTTACCAGTATTGAAGGTGTTGTTACGTAGTGTTAGTGTGATATCTACCGGAGATAACAATATTTTTGTCTGATGCCTTAATTTCAGTTTTCGAGTCTCAGTAAGTCTAAAGGTGACGTAATGCAGATGCATCGAAAAATAGAAAACACAGGTGCAGTACTGACATAAAAGACATGTGAAAGGCAGAGTATGTTCTTTTTACCTACTGGAAGGAACCACACAAGAATTAGACAAAACACTTGGGTAAAAGACTGCCCTGTCGCGGAACCATAAACAAAAAGAGGCCATAGGTGATGAAAATAATAGTGAAATTTGACCATCATTCACTAGAAGTACACATTAGATTTGCTGTATAAGACGGATATGAAAATTTAACACTGGAGCCGTAGTTATCGCATCCATTAATATAGTGTATTGTACAAGGCACACTTCGCACAAACGTTCATGGCGGTGTACCTTCGGAGATCGCATAGAGTTTACCCGCAAAACTGTCGGGAACCAACCTATTCCACAGGCTTGGGCAACTTCGGTTCTATGATATATATAAAGAGGTGCAGTAGATATGTTTCTTGAAGTCTTCCTTGTGGTCTGGACAAGGTACGGAACTTAAGAGCAAAATAATTTACTGTGAAATTATCAGTCGAAATGTCGGAACAAGATTTAATAATATCCTGAATGCATCCTCGAAATATAGTGAAACATATGTTCGCAAGAGATTGCGCTTGAATCCTTGATTGTGACTTGTCGATGTGGTGAGAGGAATCCCGCCGATAAGAGTACCGTCCTAACTGAAAGGGGAACAAGTGGTACCTGCTGTGGAAACCGTCGTCTGTGTCGGAACAGGTGTGACTCCTCTTTAAGGGATGTGACGAGCTTCTTAACAGACCGCACGCTGCTTACCAATAATACAGCCTGGAATCACCCTATCCCTGGTCCTCGGGCTAACAGGAATTCATAGACTGTAATAGATGTGCGGCAGAGATTGGGCTTTAAACATCCTCGTAGGTTACTTGTCAGACATGATGGAAATAATTGTAATGTTGTTGCTTTAATTTCTTCTGAAAGCGGTGCTGATAGACAATAAAAGCGGGTTAAAACCTGTGAGCTGTCTGGGGACGTTAACCTTGCATTACTGCGTAACTGTTTCACCAGGTATCCAGTCTAGCTTACCAAATTCCCAACCAGACTAACATTAATTATAATCTTTTAATAGTCATACGACAACCGGTGATATATATATATAAAAGAGAATTTAAATAAAAAGAAATAAATCAGTTTATATTTGGAAATTTATTTTAACATTGATCATTGAAATTTCAGCATATCAAACTCGATTCATAACTCAACTGGTGCCTTATTTACGGTTGTGAAAATGTGAGTTTGTAATCTTACAGAACACATCAAATATGGAGCCAAGATTGGGAGACTGCATACAACACTGCGTTCATAAAATAACACACGAAGAACGTTGAAACATATGCAAGAGGAAATTAACCACTACCAACCGATTCAATTTTCACCCAAAGAAGTTACGTTCGTAGCGCAATCCTGTCCGTCATATAATTACCACACACTGGTATACTAAATTCATACTAACTCTCTGTGAAATCTTCCCGAAAAGAATAGCTGAGGACTACATGCTTCACGTGGTCAACTTGGTTTACACAAAGAGTGTAACTCCACCATAATTTTGATAATTAAAATAAATTAGATCGAAAAGCAATTTACAAAAGAAAAACCTCGAACTGGTTACTATCGTCTTACTATTAACCTGATGGGTCAAACAATTGTATAAGCACGTGGTACTGGTCTCACAAAGTACACCCCACGTGGGTTGAACATAAAGAAAAGTTGCTATATTGAAAAATATTGTCAAGACGAGACGTTATAATCTCACCCACATACGCATTGAAGATTGATGATGCTAGTTAGAGTTACTGATCAACACGTGGTTCCACTTTACTCACAAAGTAGTGACAAAGCAACTACCGGAATATATTCTGAACTTCACACTCGAATTACACTGCGTTGCAATTTAAGATAACATTAGATATTTTAGAGCTAAACCTGAAATAAAGGTGGTTAAATTTTCAGTTATGCTGAACTTAAGAAATCCATTGTCCTACAGACTTAGCAGACACGTGCTTAGCCAGAGATCTTACCACTTCAGACGCTCGCCGCGGACAGACTGACTTGGTCCCTTCCTGAGGGTGTCTCACAAATACAAATGGAAGTGGTCAGAGGGGCAGCTTCCTATACCAACATGACAAGGGACGGACAGGACCATACAAGGATAGAAACCTCTTTGCTTTTAGAAAGCGTAGCTACCCGTTCCGACGTTGGTCCTACTGCTCTCTAGCAGACAGGCTTGTCTGCTACCCTCAAGCATGCAACTAGAAATACATTTGCTCATTCATCCTCTCACACAGAAGGGAAGGGGGATGACAGTATCTTCTCATATACAGAATATAAAAGAAAGCGGATGTAGGTTCCGTATGAGACTGTGTGACATGAATTACATATAAACTGTGTTTTAAAGTGTAGTAGTGTGACAGATCGTTCTTGTTTATGTGTAAAAGTAACACGTTCCACTACTCAGTCTCCTCCCAGATAGTCAGAAACGCCACAGTAAATTTAGAAGAAGAATTTATGCGGTAAATGACAACAGATTTAAGAAATTAACATGAAGGGAATCCAACAGAGACCTTTCAATATATACCTGCACAAGTAGTAATGTTCGAATTCCTTGTCCAGTTCATCTGACTTGTGAGACGGCTAAGAACCTGTGGCTAACTCGGGTGTAGATGGGAAGAACCTGGTGAATCCGAGGGTGCATGGGCTAGACAGTTGGTAGGTCTGGCCAATAGTCTGGAACTTCCTACAGGCAGCAGATAGACACGTTTCCCACTGTATAGCTACCGGCGCTGAGTAATCAGCTTGGTGGCACACGGGCCACGTCCGTTTCCAAGGACACTGGCTGGTAGAATCGACTCACGTTCAATGGAAAAGGGTGTTCGTCACTTTTAGTGTCTGACCCCTCAGGAAGGGGTAGTTTTTCTGACCCCAGTCTGTAGTATAACGTGAGATTTTTAGACATAGCATGTTCCACTGTTATTCTCTTAGGTCGACGAAAGATATTTCAAATGATTAAAATGGCTCTGAGCACTATGGGACTTAACATCTGAAGTCATCAGTCCTCTAGAACTTAGAACTACTTAAACCTTACTAACCTAAGGACATCACACACATCCATGCCCGAGGTAGGATTCGAACTGCGACCGTAGCGGTCGCGCGGTTCCAGACTGATGCTCCTAGAACCACTCGGCCACACCGTCCGGCGAAAAATATTTCTGACAGCTGAAGACGTATACGTAGGTTGAAACTTAAATAGTGGCAACACAGCTGTGGAGACACTATGCAATGGAAATAACTATTGTCGCTGATAGCACACATTGTTGACATAACTACCTTACCTCTGAGCAAATGGACTCGCCCGTTCAACGTCACCGGCATGCGCACAATCGAGGGAAACACAGTCACTTGTGAGCGAACGGTCTAACGTTAACGGTGTCATTATGTTTTCGAAACAGGAACAACGGAGTTGGAACAAGATTGAATGTGCCAGAGGTCGCACAGCACGACAGCGTCATCAAGGTCTTCAAGAGGCGTGCGGGGAATCGGCATTGCCGTACAGAACAATGGCAGGTTGGGTAAAAGCCTTCAACGAAGGTCGGCAAACTGTGGGGATACGCATCGGGCAGGTCGTTCTAGTGTCTCTGAAGAAGACGTGCATGCTCTTGCCGTGTTAGTGAACAGTGATCGACGCCATACGATACGTGAGCTCGCCCACGCAACTAGATTAGCGCATACGACTGTGCTTCGCATCCTGAAGGAACGCCTGAGCATGCGAAAAATTGCATCACGATGGGTGTCGCATGAGTTGACGGAAATGCATGACTCGATGCGTTATGACGCTGCTCAGACGCAGTTCGAGCGGTATGAGTGCGAAGGAGAGGCTTCCTTACGCCGTATCGTAACACTGGATGAGACAAAGGCCACATCGTACGAACCAAAATTGCAACGCCAATCCAACGAATGGCGTCATTATGGGTCGCCGCGAAAGTCAAAAGTGCGTCAGAGCCCCAGTATGATGAAAGTTATGGTGATTCTCGTGTACGACTGTGATGGTGTTATCCTAACGCATTACGTTCCTTCACGGCAGGCGGTCAATGCACCTTATTACTGTTCGTTTTTGGAGCATCATCTGCGACCAGCTTTGCGAAAGAAGCGGTGACACTTTCTGCCAACCCACTCATCATTTTGCACGACAATGGGCGGGCGCATACTGTGGCTGCTTTGTTCGGCCGATGGGACTGGGGGGTTCTCCGCGGACTGAAGTCCTTGTGACTTTGATTTGATTCCGAAGATGAAGAAAACACTTCGTGGCATTCGCTTCAGAACTGTTCCAGAGATTCGACAGGCAGTAAACCGCTCCATTCGCACTATCAATAGAACAGGTTCTGCTAACGGTATACTACGCCTTCCACATCGCTGGCAACGGCTTCTACACAACGCTGGTGACTTCTTTGAAGGACCGTAACAGGTACAAACAAGGAACTCTTTTGTATCGATTCTGAATAAATAGTTGCCGCTATTTAAGTTCCAACCCTCGTACTTGAGTGTTCAGTAAATGGACAGTATCCCAGTGTGCAAGCTGTACTGTTGAAATATGTGCAGAAATGGCAAAAGAAGAGTTGCCACGGGACATCGACAAAGCGCAACGGCGATTAAGCGTCTCCACCTGCTGTGCGCCGGCCGCGGTGACCGTGCGGTTCTAGGCGCTGTAGTCCGGAGCCGCGGGACTGCTACGGTCGCAGGTTCGAATCCTGCCTCGGCCATGGATGTGTGTGATGTCCTTAGGTTAGTTAGGTTTAAGTAGTTCTAAGTTCTAGGGGACTGATGACCTAAGATGTTAAGTCCCATAGTGCTCAGAGGCATTTGAACCATTTGAACCTGCTGTGCAGGAGTCGCTTATGCTTTGGCGTAGCGAATTGGCTGTGTTTGGGAGGCAGATAGCAAGAGGCGCACTTACAGTGCCAATAGCTAAATAAGACAATTTGTAGATTGTGTCCTTAAATCTTTTTTCAGTACTTTCTCTTAGTAATGTTACAAAACTCATTTGGATTTTGTTGTTCAGGCCTATGAGAGACCTGTTCACAAAACTCTGTAATTAAATATCGGAACAAAAAAATATAGAAAAGTCACAGAAAAGAACTTTACGTCATTAAGTGGCCAGTTGGCGTAGGCTTGGCTCTCCTATAGGCCTCAACTTAATTAAGGAGAAAACGAAGTCAACATGGCCAGGACTTGTAACACTGCATAGCAGGTCCACATCATCAAGAAATCTAGAAGAAGACGACCGTAAACGTTAAATAAGGTAAAAGAGATTTCTTGGAGCTGAAGGATGGCACCACGCACTCAAGTGAAAAGCCATACAAAAATTACATTTCACTTCAAGACCCAGAGACGGTGTGCGGAGGTAGGCAGTGGAGCTTCCCTCGCCCTTTGTATATGTAGTCGCAGCGGACACTGACCCGCCAGTAGCAAAATTTCTGATTTACAAGTGCGGGCAAGCATGTCGTTTTATACTGGCCTTGTCGGATGAATATGATCAAGTTGTGTGTTCAGCTATTATTTATGCCAGTTACTACAGTGGCGATTAGTAAATGATGGAGCACTACACCAAATAAGGTGATACAAGCTTATGTCTATTAAAAGTCTTTTCCGTCAGCCTGCTGAACCACTTTTACTGCAAATGATTCACAAACTGAGAAAGTCGTTAACGTGTTGGTCCACCTCTGGCCCTTACGCAAGCAGTTATTTGTCTTGGAGTTGATCGACAGAGTTGTTTGATGTCCTCCTGGGGGATATCGGGCCAAATTCTGTCCAATTCGCGCGTAGATCTTTAAAATCAGGAGCTGGTTGGAGGGGTCTGACGGTAGTGTTCCAAACTTTCTCAGCTGGGGAAGATCCTGGGACCTAGCTGGCCAAAGCAGGATTTGTCAGGCATGAAGACAAGCAGTAGAAACTGCCGCTGTATGTGGGCAGGCATTATGTTGCTGTAGTGTAAGCCAAGGTTTGCTAGCCTTGGAGGGCAACAAAACGGGGCGTAGAATAACGACGTACCTGTGTGTAAAATGATTCAAATGGCTCTGAGCACTATGGGACTTAACATCTCAGGTCATCAGTCCCCTAGAACTTAGAACTACTTAAACCTAACTAACCTAAGGACATCACACACATCCATGCCCGAAGCAGGATTCGATCCTGCGGCCGTAGTGGTCACGCGGTTCCAAACTGAAGCGCTTAGAACCGCACGGCCACACTGGCCGTCCTACCTGTGTGTACCCGTGTGCTGTAAGTGTGCCGTGGATGAAAACCAAAGGGACCATGCAGTGGAAAGAAATTGCCCCCGAGTCTATCACACCTGATTGTCGGGCTGTATGGTGGGTTAGAGTCAGGTAGGTATCCCACCAATGTCCGAGGCGATTCTAAAGACGTGTCATCAGGGCACAACTTGAAGCGGAACTCATCATTGAAGGCAATAAGATTCCAGGCCGAAGATATGTATGGAGACCCCTCGGACAATGGTGGGATACCAACCCGACTTTCGCCCGCCATACGGTCTAACAAATTCAAATGACTCCAAGCACTATGGGACAACATCTCAGGTCATCAGTCCCCTAGACTTAGAACTACTTAAACCTAACTAACCTAAGGGCAGCACACACATCCATAACCGAAGCACGATTCGAACCTGCGACCGTAGCAACAGCAGTTCCAGACTGAAGCGCCTAGCCAGGAGTGATTGTCAGGAGTCATTTCATAGCAGGACCTCTTTGAATGTCATCTGCTGCACCCTTACAGCACTGCGGTACATCGGCGGTATTCTACGCCCCGTTTGGTTTCCTTCGTGGGAAGCCATCCTGGGCTTACATTTGAGCAGGATAATGGCCGTCCGCAAACGGAGAGATTTTCTACTGCTTGTCTTCGTGCCTGGCAGACTCTGCCTTGGACAGCAAGGTCGCCGAATCTCTCCGCAATCCTGAACGTTTGGGGGATTCTGGGCACGGACGGATCTAACGCGCCAGTTGGACAGAATTTGGCACGCTATCCCGCAGGGGGACATTCACCCAATTCCAAGGCGATAACTGCTTGCATACAGGGGCGATTCTAGAAGTCGGTCAACGGGGTGGAGGGGGGGGGGGGGGAGGAATTGAATATCGTTTAGCAAAAGGAGAGTTGGGGTCCTCCACCGACAAATTGGCAAAATTTGGTGTTGCTTAAATTAGCTTTTGGGTACTGTTTTGGAGTTCAGGGGAAAAAAGGTTTATTAATAAATAACGAGACACCCATTTTAAGTTAAATGATATTTATTGGTTTAAATAATAAGCTATTTGCCGCTCTTATTCTTTTGTTAAAATGTGTTTGAAATACATTGCAACCTACACTGCTACATAATTATTAAAAAATGATTGAATCTGTTGGAGTAATATATTCGATGATTTCTGAAGTCATTTTATCCAGTGTAATATGATACTCCTTTGGAGGGGTGGTGGGGGGCTATAGCCCCCATAGCCCTCCTCTTGACACCACCCGTGCTTGCATATAGGCCAGATGGTGACCAACACGTTATTGGCTTCGTCAATAATCCAGTATTTCAGAAATTGTAATCATTTCTTTTTCTGTGCATGTGCATCACATATACCTGTTTCCGACCTATTCCGATAATTCCTTCATGCTAGTCTCTCTCTCTCCTTTTTTGTGTACCTTTGCCGTTGTAATTCAGATATTTACTGTAATAAGTTCTGTATCAGCCCAAAAGTTTTTCAGCGACTGTTACCTCTTGCGTACAGTACGTGATGAAAACGGTCAAAAAAGATACTTCTTGCCAGTTGCGAAACCATGAAGTCTAGTCTTCTCATTTTTCGAAATTTGTTTTTGCTAATGTATTGTATTTCTTTGTATACGATTTTGGAATAAAAAGTTATAAGAACTCTACTGTGCCCAAATTAATCATGAAGAATAAACCATTTTATAGAGAGTTGTGTTACGACAAGTGCCTGTCGCGCGTATAGCACCAACTTTGTCTACCTGCTTAAGTTGTGTGGTCCGCTGTTTCTACCGCTTCGATGCGCACGAGGTGGCAGTCTCCTAGTGACACGAATCCTCTCTGTCCTCCAAGTGTTTGAAGAAGTCCTCGTTAAGCGAGAGAACGCACTGCTTGGAGAGTTCCCTTCGCTCATTACAGCAGCATAAACTACTGCTTTAGATGAGTGTTTACTCAGCAGACAAATGCTCCCGACCCTTTCCGGCTTTCTAATGACCTCGCTGTCGACGTAATGTTAAACCCCGCACCATACTGTTTTCTGTTTGCTGCATGACTGCATCGACACTTGTACTACTTACTACTTTACTTCTTCAGAAAATATTTATCACCTTGTAAGACGAACCACAGTTTCCCAGTTTCCTGTAAAACCGTGTGACAGCCCTGCACGAAGTCTATCAAGTCGCTCACAGGGGAATATCACGAGTACAGCGGCAAAGATAGATTTCCAGATCGCACGAGTGCTAGGCAAGGAATTCTACAATTATGGAACCAAAGAAAGAGAAACGGTTGAGACTCATAAGGTTGAAAATATCTCAACAGAGATTACGATTTTAGGCATCCTAATTCGTGGCTTCCCGCCATCAAGGAAATAAATATACAGCCACGAGAAATTCAAACATCTACTAGGAAGCCACTCGCCCCTTCGTCACGACAATAATACCAGGGCGAGCTGAAAAGTAATGCCTCCGAATTTTTTGTGTGAAGGATCTTAAAGCTAATGTTGATGCTGTTAGGACAGCAACCAGCCACAAATTTACTTCGAGTTCCTTTATTCAAAGGAAACCGTTACCGGTTTCGAATCGTTGTGATTCATCCTCAGACGGTTTACACGCTTTCTTTATGACATTTGGTGTGTTTTTACAGTTTAATTGTCCTAAAATATAAATAAAACATAATTATAAACACGGCACACACAGATGGTTGCGTTACAGATTTTCGTTGTATGTGACTTACGTGAAACGTCGGTTTCGAGTGTTTGTTTTCATAGCATTCGTCCAACAGATGTAAATGCATTCTCACTTCATCCTCGTTGTTGCACACGTAAATAATTCTCACTGTACACTTTAGATTTGTCGCTGAGATCATTTCAACCAAGCACCACATGTTTTGATACATACAAAGAGCTTACAAACATATGAGTATCACAGATGCTATGATATATCGTAACATTTGACGATGATGTCCTATGTTTGGAAAGGATCATATATTCAATTACACAACTGTAATGCCTTTTACATTAGTACAGAGACATTGCATTTTTGAGTTGATATTGCTAAATTAATTATAAAGTTTCTTTATATAATATATTTAGAACTGTATAGGTGAAATAGTATATTATTTAATTACATTTGCCATCATGAGAATTATAGTAACACATAAATTTGCTACTTGATCTGCAGATAGGTGTATTAATATTATTTGCTTTGGAGCCTGGAAAGTAATTTTTGGAAATTTTTCAGGAAAGGGGTGTTAGCTAACACTGTTTGTTCGTTAAGGATGTAGTCTGGGGTGCTGTTTTTGTGTGTGTGTATTAAATTCACAGTTGAACATGAAACTAATAAAAGCATTAACTTTCTTGACCTGAAAATTTGCAATAGTAACAATAAACATCAATTTAGTATTTACAGAAAACCTACACCACAGATGTCAGTATTAGCAATTCATCTTGCCACCCCCACCAACAAAAAATGGCATATTCCAGAACGATGCTACACCGAATTAAAAAAGTACCAATGAATGACACAGACCAACAAAATGAAATCAATATAATTAAAACAGTTGCTCATAATAATGGGTATAAATCCACTATAATCGAAAAACCACAGATCCACTTCACAGCAGTCACTTCAAGCCAAATAAGCGTGCCACTGAAGCCAAACCTAAATATGCTACTCTCCCATACATAGGCCCACTTTCATACCAAATAGCAAAATTTTTTAAAAAGAAGAAAAATATCACAATCAGCTTTTCCACAAATAATAAATTACAACAAAAAGTAATCCATGATGTAAATACCTCCAAGAGTCCCTACCGTAAATCGGGAATATACAAATTCAAATGTGATACATGCCCAAAATTCTACATTGGACAGACAGGCAGAAGTTTTGAAATTAGATGCAAAGAACATATTGATGCTCTAACACTTGGTAACTTGAACAAATCAGCATTTGCAGCCCATATTGCTGAAGAAAACCATTCAGTGGGAAACATTGAGGTCAACTTAAAAATTTTGCATTTACCAGACAAAGGGGCCACTATGAATATATTAGAAGAATTAGAAATACACACACATAAAAACAGCACCCCAGACTATATCCTTAACGAACAAACAGAGTTAGCTAACACCCCTTTCCTGAAAAATTTCCAAAAATTACTTTCCAGTCTCCAAAGCAAATAATATTAATACACCTATCTGCAGATCAAGTAGCAAATTTATATGTTACTATAATTCTCATGATGCCAAATGTAATTAAATAATATACTATTTCACCTATACAGTTCTAAATATATTATATAAAGAAACTTTATAATTAATTTAGCAATATCAACTCAAAAATGCAATGTCTCTGTACTAATGTAAAAGGCATTACAGTTGTGTAAATGAATATATGATCCTTTCCAAACATAGGACATCATCGTCAAATGTTACGATATATCATAGCATCTGTGATACTAACATAGTTGTAAGCTCTTTGTATGTATCAAAACATGTGGTGCTTGGTTGAAATGATCTCAGCGACAAATCTAAAGTGTACAGTGAGAATTATTTACGTGTGCAACAACGCGGATGAAGTGAGAATGCATTTACATCTGTTGGACGAATGCTATGAAAACAAACACTCGAAACCGACGTTTCACGTAAGTCACATACAACGAAAATCTGTAACGCAACCATCTGTGTGTGGCCTGTTTATAATTATGTTTTATTTATATTTTAGGACAATTAAACTGTAAAAACACACTAAATGTCATAAAGAAAGCGTGTAAACCGTCTGAGGATGGATCACAACGATTCGAAATCGGTAACGGTTTCCTTTGAATAAAGGAACTCAAAGTAAATTTGTTGCTGGTTGCTGTCCTATCACCATCAACATTTGTCTTCAAACGACAGCCACAGTCTCCATCATGTCATCATATGACAAAATTGCATTGATCTTAAAGCTTTCTGAATGAAAATCAAAAACATTATTAAAGAGCTTAGACCACAAGATGGTTATTCTTCATTTCTACATATTAATGTAACGAATGCATTTCTCCCAACGGAAGACCGGTTTGTTGATACCGTCACTGTAGAATGTTTGACTTTGTTGACCGAGTTACAGCTTTAAATCTACTTGCGTTGCTTCACGACTGTCAAAGCAAGTCGTCGAATGTGTTCTGTAAGTTTTGGAAAGAGATGAAAGTCGGATGAGGTCAGGTCGAGGCTGTGTGAAGGATGATGGATGACAGTGAACCCAAGGCGTCGGATTGTTGCAGATGTCGCGGCGCTCGTGTGGGGTCTGGCATACTCATGCTGAAGGAGAAGCTGCTCTATGTGTCGACTAACTCTTCGAATTCGTGCTTTCTGTTTTCTGATGTTCTCTCACGCACCGACACAGGTACGTCAAACACCACCATGTTACACGCTACAGTTCGGAGCCCTGTAGCAACAGATAATTGTGACTTGCGTCAGCGAAGCGGGAAAGACAACGGAATAATATACATAACATGTAATACTTCAACCGACATTAAGAACAGAATATAACATTCGGAGGCATTACTTTTCAACTCGCACTCTTATTTTGTTAAACTTTCCTCCCGCGCTTGCTTTCCTGTTTCACTACCTATCCAATGAATTTTTGGAAATTTGTGGTAAGTTTCTATGGGACGAAACTCCTGAGGTCATCAGTCCCTAGGCTTACATGCTACTTAATCTAACTTAAACTGACGTACGCTACGACAACACACACACCCATGCCAGAGGGATGGCTCGAACCTCCGACGGGTGGTGGTGGGACGGGGGGGGGGGGGGGGGGGGGGGGAAGCCGCGCGAACCGTGGCAAGGCGCCATAGAGACCGTGCTGCGGCTACCCGGGGCGGCTATCCAATGATGATGGCCTACCAATAGCAGAATAGAAGACGGAAAAATTTTATCTAATATCCCACTGTTTCAGAATAATCGCGGGAAAACTTCCTTTTATAGGTCAACGTGACACTAGTCTTTGAGAGTATTCAACTGGAAACCCAGGAAGAAGATCCCAGCAGACGGACAGAAACATCTGTCGTGTAATAAGAAACTGAAGGGGAACATAACGCGTCTTAACAAACTAGAAGACTTTGCTTTCAATGAAAGCTCACAAATTAAGCATATTATTGCAGCCTATTTAAACTGTACCAATAATGTCAGCACAGGGAAGCTTCCTGAATTAATTATAAAACTAAAAGGAACTGAAGAGTGGAGTTTAATTTAGGAGAGCTTTACATTTCGTAATTATTCAAAAAAATCGCACCATGGAGGAGTTATCCAATTATCCGAATAGGTCGGAAACAGGTAGATGTGATGTACATGTACAGACAAAGTTTCACAAAAATTGAATGATTGATTCTAGAGAACGACCTTCACATATTGAGGAATAAGACGTTGGTCCACCTCTGGCCATTGTGCAACCAGTTATTTGGCTTGGCATTGATTGATAGAGGTACTGGATTTCCTCCTGAGGGATGTAGTGCCAAATTCTGTTCAATTGGCGCGTTAGATCGTCAGAAATCCGTGCTGGTTTGAGGTCCCTGCCTGTAATGCTCCAAACGTTCTCAACTGGGGAAAGATGCAGGAATCTTGCTAACCAATACAGCGTTTGACAAGCACGAAGAAAAGCGCTAGAGACACTCACTGTGCGCGGACTGGCATTATCTTGCCTAAACGTAAGCCCTGGGTGGCTCACCATGAAGAGCAACAAAACGGCGGGTAGAATGCGGTCGACGTTCAGCTGTGCTGTAAGATGCCGCGGATGAAAACCAAAGAGGTTCTACGAAAATAAACGGCACCTCAGACCATCATCCCTGGCTGTCGGCCGTATGACAGACAACAGTCGGGTTGGTATCCCACCACCATCTGGGGCGTCTCCAGACACGTCTTCGGCCTGTAATCTCATTGACTGTGGTAGAATTGTCTCCATTGATAAGTCCTGATTCGAACTGAGCCACGATGACGAGTGAAGACGTGTCTGGGTACGTCCCAGACAGCGATAGGATTTTACCCTGACCGTCGCCAGCCACGTGACCCGACATCCAGGACCGATGGTTTACGATACTATTTCATATCATAAATACTCGCCACCACAGGGCGAGAGTTTCTACTCCTGTGCGTGCCTGACAAACGCTGCCTTGGCAGGCAATGTCCTTGGCTATCTCCCCAATTGGAGAACGTTTGGAGCTTTATGGGCAGGGCTCTCAAACCACCTCGATATTCTGACGATCTAACGCCTCAGTTAGCCAAAATTTGACACGATATTCGTCAGAGGGACAAGCAACGACTCTGTTAATGAGTTCCAAGCCGAATAACCGCTTACATAAGGGCCAGACATGGACCAATGCGTTTTGACTTTCTTATTTTGTGAAGCTCGTTCTCTTGAGTCAATGATCCAATTTTCGTGAAATTGTAATTACTTACTTGTCTTTACATGTACATCACATCGAAGGATTTTCGTCCCGTTCGAGTAATTCCTTCTTGGTGCATCTTTTATTTTGTCATAGAGTGTATATATGAACTTGTGGCGTAAGGTCACATAAAAACCTGAGTATGTTGCTTCTTTATCCACGACACATCATACAGTCACTACGGATAGCATAATTCCGTGCGACATGCAGTGTGACGTTGGTACACGAGATGCGGCAGTGATTGGAAGGTCGTAAATACGATATTATCTATGAGAAAGTACCCTACACTTGCGAGGAAGAACGCTAACATCTTCATAAGAGTCCAAGACAAAATGGAAGGCAGATGTCCACGGAGGCAATGGCAGTTCGTGGTAAGAAAGTAAAATACACGAAAGTAATTCATTTGTGTGACGAATTAGCAATAGTTCTTGAAGTTATAGTCGCGGATGACAACTGATTCACTGTTTGTGTGTAGTTTCAGTGTTGTGAGTAAATATCCATACACATCGATAAATTGTAGCACATCTCTCAGCGGTGAGCTCGTGTGAAAAGTACTTCTGCAAAAGCTAAATTTGTAAAACACCACATGATCGCCACGAATTAGAAGAGGTTTCTTGTACAGCTGCAGTTTCATGTGGATAGTTTGCATACAAAGCATACCAAATAAAAATGGCTGAACGAGAACTAATGTACACGCTGTCGTAGTAAGTGTACTATGCTGGTGTGCAAAACTTAAGATGAAAGCTACTTTCGTATAATATGCCACTGTCGAGTAACATAGATCGATGAAATACATAGAAGGTGGGCTGCTCCAGTGTAGTACAGAATGTAACTGAAAGAAATACGCAATGAGACGAACAGATATGACACTTTTATTTAAAGACAGTAATTACGCTTAATTCATTACTAGAGGTAGGATATGGTCTTAATAGGTTGTGTGATCACCACGGACGGCAATGCATGCTCTGCCACGTGCTCCCGTGCTAGGCACAGTTTTGCCGAGGGCTCATTGTGGTAGGGCGTTCCATCACTCCTCCAGCGCGGTTGATAACTGGTGCGCGGTCGTTGGTATATGTGGACGTGCTCTAATACTTCTTCACAACGTGTCTCACACGTGCTCGATGGGATTTAAGTCGAGGAAATGGCAAGTCAGTCCATTCACCGAATATTCTCTCGTACCAAGAGGTCTACTTCTTGCGCATTCCGATGTGGTTCCCATTGTCTTCCATAATATTAGACCCGGATCGAACGCACACATACAGGGAGAGTACGTTTCCAGTGTCACAAAAACGTTAACCAGGGAGTGCACAGTGTTCAGAGGCTTGGAGATAAGTACAACCATGAAACATTATGCCTCGCCACACCATAACAGCTGGACCGCCAAAACGATAATGTTCGACAGTGTTCCTGGGTGACTTACCTATTCCGACCTCTCGCGGTATTGGGGTACGTCCAGAACTGCTACTCCAACTGAAATAGCTCTCATCCGAGATGAGCACACAATCCCACTCCTTGTCGGTCCAGTCCCTACGGTCTTGGCGCCATCGCAAATGGTGCCGCCGACGTTTAGATGTTAACGGGACACAAAGTACTGGTCGTCGGGCAGAGATACCATTTCCATGCAGTTTCCGTGCGACTGTGGCGCGTGAGATTACGTATCTTGCAGTTCTGTTAAGTGTGGTTGCAATTCCACTCGCTACTTGACATGGGTGTCTTCTTGCCTGTTGCACAATGTAGTGGAATGTAGTGGTCATCCGCTGCTGTAGTTGACTGTGGTCGACCACCACCTCCCCTTCGGGCAGCAGTTACTGTGATTTGGACCGTCGCCCATGCACGTGAAACATTTCTGTGAACAATACCAAGCTCCCGGGCTACACTCATCACACTTCGTCCTTCGTCCAGTTTTCCGCGTTATCTCACACTAAGTTTTGTTCTGTTAGTTTAGTTGCGACGGTCAGAGCGAAATTCAGTGCACTACAGTGACCGCCTCCCAGTTTCACGAAGCGTCCATTTGAAGCGATAACAGAGTGCACTTTGTGAAATTCTACGCAGCTCTTCTGCTTGCACCGTGATCAGTCATCACTGGAGTAATACAAATGCCTTCACATTTGGTTTTGTGCAGGCAACTGCCACGGAAATCTAATCAATGATAAAATTCCCTACGGCGATATTGTCCGCAGGTGCAAGGATTAATTTTAAAATTGTAATAACTATCTTTTATCTATGATACAGAGAGCTACCATTCTCTTACAGTTGTCAACTGTCCAAATGGCGTGCACCAGGCGAGTTGTTTCCACTGATCTTGTGCACGGTTGTAGGTAAAACAGCAGTCGTGTGCCACAAGAAGTCGTAACTGCGTATGGATTTCAAGAATACCACAACATATTGTTTACTAGTCTGGTGGGAGTAGGCGTAACTTTAATAGACAGCCGCAGTCTGGAACAGTAGTATAGTATAAAGAACGCAAGTGTTGCGTTAAAATAGAGCGGAGGAGGTGTATCAGTGTAAGCTTGTCTCGTGGATCGAAGCATGGCCAGCGACCTTCATCTAACAAATACTGCCCGAGCATAGCAGTGTTGCCCGTGTGGGTAGCGGGTTACAAGTCACCTGCTGCACCATATTTTATCGCGTCATTCCTCCTTTTTTATTTTTTTTAATTGAAAACACTAAGGAATTATGCAAATAGTAGAGTGGTGCTTCTAGGAATTAAGTATGCACTGTTTCATTGTTTCTTTTCTCCTACTATTCCTCGACCTCGCTTTCGTCACTATCATCACTACTTTCAGGCCCAGATAACACATAATTTTCACTATTCCGCAACATGTCGTCCGCGGAACCATCAACGGAACAAGTAATTCCAGTTTTTTTAAAAACTCTCTTAACAATATCGACACTAATTTTCTCCCATGCCCGGATTACCCACTCGCACATCGTCCGTGTTGATGGCTTCCTCCTGGAGTCACCTGATGAGATTGTGCCGCCATATATTCTGAAAACAGACGTCGAAGATGTTCTTTGAAAAGTTTATTGACGCTGACATCTGAAGGTTGGAGAGTGGATGTTAACCTCCAGTGATGATGACAGGATGGGACTTGATCCATTTTTCTCCTTTACAGCTTCCACAAAGCGACCCCGGAAACGGTCGGGGACAAGAAGGGACTTTTGTAATAATACCCTTGGTCGTCTTCCCCAGACTTTCTGCAACCAATTCACCATCAAAGCTGCTGTCATGCAGCCCTTTTTCTGACCTCGTAAGTGAATTACATGTGGGGTAGTGTCCTTTCATAATGTATTCCTTGTAAAGATGACGTACGGTGGCAGTTTATTGCCGCCTGCTGTAATGTACATCACAGCATCTTAGTTTCTCCGCTCCAGTCGTCTTGATAAGGGCATTTTTTTTGCTAGTTGGAGCCACTGTGGTGTCATGCGGCATATCAAAAAACACTGACGTCTAGTCAGCGTTACCTTATCTGTGTGGTCTCGAGGTAAACGCTAGCACAAATGTATTCTCCTTCGTAGATTGAGATTTTCCTGTCTCATGAAAAGAATCTCCCAACCAACGCTTGCTTTAAAATGCTTTGTGTCAGTGTTGAACGGACTGCCATCTCGCGAGCTTTTGTTCTCAATCATTTCATAAGAAACAGCACAATTATCAGAGGTTCATTGACACAAGCAGTTATACTATTATGAATTTTGAGATGTTTGCCTATTTTAGCGCCGCGGAAAGATTTGGAGCTTGTCTTTGCAGCCATGAGTTTATCTTTTCTGTCCATCAATAATACCGTATTGAATTAGGATAAACGGATAAATGTCTTCCTGCAGCTTTCACTCCATTTTTATCGGTGTAAGATAACACAGTTAATTTAAAATTTTCGGTGTAGTTTCAATATTTCGACGTTATGACGAATTGTAACAAACTGACCTAGAAATACATCTGCAACTTCGCCTTTAAAATTTACGGTATGCTGTGATAATGGAAATATTTTTATACCAAGTACGGTTGTGTCCATTGTTGTTCACTGTCAAATTATTTAAAGGCCGCTTCAGTAAGAACGAAACGGAAGAGGAAATTATGAGTGATATTAATGAATAATCTTAGGGAAGGGGAATATACGAGGGGGGAGCTTATACAATAAAACACGGCAATCTAATCCACGTTAACTAATTGGGAACCCAAATGGCGGCCCACGATGTCACCAGCAGCCTCTCCGAGGGTGGAGGAGCGACTTGAGGGGAGGGCTCGATTTTGCCTTTGCGGTGAGGCAAGGGCGTATGAACCAACGAACCTTGTTCAACGACACAGAATGGAGAGAACACTGGGAAACCATTTCATAAAAGATCTTAAGAATATTATAAGCAGAATGCAAACATGGTAGTTATCAATGGGGAATTAATACTGATTACGGATTTCAGAACCCAAGATCCGATAGAAGAGGTAAGAGCGCTTCTCATTAACAAACGAAATGTCTCTAAAACTGCCATGAAGGTGGCAACATGGAATGTAAACGCCAATGAAAGAGAGAAAACATAATGAAGTGAAAGACCAGACGAAGAATAATGAGAGCGATATATTAGGTCTATGTGAGGCAGGTTGAGGAGGAAATTGAGATTTCTAGCGACGAGTGTAGAGTAATTTATAGTGGTGATGGGAAAAGAAGGAAGCAAAGTCAAATGGCTCTGAGCACTATGAGACGTAACAGCTGTAGTCATCAGTCCCATAGCACTTAGAACTACTTAAACCTAACAAACCTAAGGACATCACACATATCCATGCCCGAGGCAGGATTCGAACCTGCGACCGTTGTGGTCACGCAGTTCCAGACTGAAGCGCCTAGAACCGCACGGCCACACCGGCCGGCAAGAAAGCAGGGAGTGGTAAATATAATAAGACGAAAATGGTAAAATTATGTTGGTAATACGTTCCTTGTCAGCGACCGGTTAATGATGGTTAAGATAAACAGTACACCAGTGGACTTGGTAATAATTCAGACATGTTTCTCAGTATCGGCTCATGACTTGAAAGATGTGCAGACTGTGTATGAAGCTCCTGAAGAACCATCAAATCTGACGAAGTAAATGTTACTGCCGCAATGTTGGGCGGTTTTAATGTAGCAGTGAGACCCCGTAATAGCAATAAGACAGCAGAAAACTTTGTGGGAAACAAATAAAGGAAGTGAAAAACTGGAAGATTTCTCCAGTCAAAATTAAATGGTTATTACAAACATTGTATGAAGTTCCCCTTAGACGAAGGCGCCAGACAAAAGACTATTTCAGTTAGATTATATACTAATAAAGAAAACGTACAGGAATCATATAAAATCATGCCACCGCTACCAGGCCAAGCCGTAGATATCGACCATACACTTGCACAACACTAAATTAAGAGGCTCAAGAGCTCTGGCAAAACGAAATGGAGAGTCGAAGGACTGAAAGAAGGAGTTACAAAGATCGCTCCTGAAGAATGAACCTATAAAATTGCTATTGAAAGTTATGAGCTAGTGAAGTGGAATAATATAAAGAAGCAACAAATGACGTTTTTGGAAAAATGAAACTCGTGCCCAGAAAACCTTGTACGACGGAAAAAATGTTGTCGTGGACTTCTGTACGAAGACTGGTTTGATTCAGCTCTCCACGCTACTCTATCCTGTGCAATCCTCTTCATCTCCGAATAATACTGCAATCTACATCCCTCTGCAGTTGCTTACTATATTCATCTAATTGTTTCCATCTGCAATTGTTACCTCGCACACTTCCCTCCAATACTAAATTGGTGACATCTTGATGTCTCAGGATGTGTCCTGTCAACCGATCCGTTGCTGTAGTCAGAATATGCCACAAACTTCTTTTCTCTATAATTCTATTGAGCACTTCCTCATTAGTTACCTGATATTCCCATCTAATCTTCAGCGTTAATCTGTAGCAACGCATATCAAAAGCTTCTATTCTCTTCTTGTCTAAACTGTATATCATCCATGTTTCACTTCCATACAAATACTTTCAGAGAAGACATCCTACCACTTAAATCTATATTCGATGTTAAAAAAACTTTTCCTCTTCAAAAACGCTTTTCTTTCCATTTGCAGCCTACATTTCATCTCTCTAATTCGGTCATCATCAGTTATTTCGCTGCCCAAATAGCAAAACGCATCTACTACTTTAAGTGTCTTGTTTCTTAATGTAATTCCCTCTGCATCACCTGATTTAATTCGAATACGCTCCATTATCTTTGTTTCGCTTTTGTTGATCTTCATCTTATAGCCTCCTTTCAAGGCACACTCCACTCCGTCCAACTGCTCTTCCAAGTCCTTTGCTTTCTCTGGCAGAATTACAATGTCATCAGCAAACCTCAAAGTTTTTATTTCTTCTCCCTGGACTTTAATGCCTACTCCAAATTTTTATTTTGTTTCCTTTACTGCTTGCTCAATATACAGACTGAATAACATGGGGGATAGGCTACAGCCATGTCTCACTCCCTTCCCAACCACTGCTCCCTCTTCGCGCTCCTCTTATAGCTGTCGTCTGGTTATTGTACAAGTTGTAAATTGTCATTCATTTTCTGTATTTTACCCTACAACCTTCAGAATTTTAAAGAGAGTATTCAAGACAACATTGTCAAAAGCTTTCTGTAAGTATACAAATGCTAAGAAAGTAGGTTTGCCTTTACTTAACCTACTTTTTAAGATAATTCGTAAGATTAGTATTGCTTCGCTTTTTTATGTTCCTTCGTTTCTCCGGAATCCAAACTGATCTTCCCTAAGGTCGGTTTCTACCAGTTTTTCCGATCCACAGTGAGGACTTCGTGTTGGTGTTTTTCAACCATGATTTATTAAACTGATAGATCGGTAATATTCACTCCTGGCAACGTCTGCTTTCTTTGGAATTTGAATTATTATATTCTTCGTGAAGTCTGAGGGTATTTCGCTTGTTTCATACATCTTGCAGAGCAGATGAAAGAGTTTTCTCTTAGCTTGCTCTTCCACGGCTGTCAGTAGTTGTGACGGAATGTCTCCTACACTTGGGGCCTTTTCTCGACTAATGTCTTTTCAGTGCTCTGTTAAATTCTCCTCGCAGTATCTTAACTCCCATCTCATCTTCATCTACATCGTCTTCTATTTCTTTAATATTGCCTTCATCTCCCTTGTATAGAAAATCTATACACTCCTTCCACCCTTCAGCTTTTCCTTCTTTGCTTAGGACTGATGATAGTCATACAGCTGCATCTGTTTTCTCCAAAGCCTCTCTAATTTTCCTGTAGGCGATATCTATATTTCCGCTAGTGAAATATGCTTCTATATCCTTACATTTGTACTGTAGCCATTAATGCTTAGCCGGCCGAAGTGACCGTGCGGTTAAAGGCGCTGCAGTCTGGAACCGCAAGGCCGCTACGGTCGCAGGTTCGAATCCTGCCTCGGGCATGGATGTTTGTGATGTCCTTAGGTTAGTTAGGTTTAACTAGTTCTAAGTTCTAGGGGACTAATGACCTCAGCAGTTGAGTCCCATAGTGCTCAGAGCCATTTGAACCATTAATGCTTAGCCATTTTGCATTTACTGTCAATCTCATTTTTTTTAGACGTTTGTCTTCCCATTCGCCTGCTTCATTTGCTGAATTTTTATATCCCTTCATGAATTAAATTGAATATCTCTAGCGTTATCCAACTACTTCTATTAGACCTTTTCGTTTTACCCATTTGACCTTCCGCTACCTTCAATATTTCATCTTTCGAAGCTATTCGTCCGTCTTCTACTGTATTCCTTTCCCCCGCTCTTGTCACTCGTTTCCTAATGCTCTTTCTGAAACTTATCCAGGTCCCATTTCTCTGATACCCTACCTTTTCCAATTTCTTCATCTTTAATCTATACTTCATACCCAATAAATTATGGACAGAGTCCGGATCAGAGCCTGGAAATATCTTACAATTTAACATCTGGATCCGAAATCTCTGTGTTACCATTATATAAGCAATCTGAAACCTTCCAATGTCTCCAGGTCTCTTCCCCGTATACAACCTCCTTTCATGATTCTTAAACCATGTGTTAGCGATGAATAAATTATGCTCTGTGCAAAATTCTATCAGGCGGAGGATAAATGCTAAACCCAATTCACAAGAAGAATAAGGTCAGGAAGGAAAGCAATCTGGGTGTCTACAAAAGAGTCAAAACTTACATCAGAGCCAAATGCAAATAAGAAAATGAAGAATGAACCAAAATCATTGCTGACGAGGTAGAGGCAGATCGGAGAAAGGGAAATAGGAACAATTTTATAAGAAAACTAAGTCTCTTCAGTACGAACATAGAACAAAATCTGCAGCAGTGGAAACTGCAGAAGAACTGTACGATGATAAGGACTTCAAGAATGAAAATAATCCGAAAGAAAACATCAGTGAGTGTAAAAGAGAAATGCAGTTACGAGGCATGAATTTGAACATACTCTCTCATGAAGGAAAAGTAACCGACGTTGTGGACATAAATGCAGAACGGCTGAAAAATTTAGGTAACAACGTGAACGACCGATTATTCTGAGTAACAAATGACTGCTACGAAATAGAAATCGTGCCTGAAGACTTTACACAATGCAGAGACATTATCATACCTAAAATAAGGAAGGCAGTTAACTGCATCAGTTATAAAATGCTCTGAATGTTATCACATGTCTCCAACATACTCACTGATTTTGTTAAGAGCAGGCTAAAGAGGAAAGGTAGATAAGTATAATGGAGAAGACCAATTTGGACCCAGAGAAGGCAGAGGAACAAGAGAAGTAATTTGGCCTTGCGGGTGCTATTGGAGAGAAGGAGGATAGATTAGATTAGATTTACTTTCATTCCAATTGACAGTAGTGAGGAGGTCCTTCAGGATGTAGAACATGTCAGAAAAACAATAATGCATGACAAATATTTACAACTAAAACAAATAAGCTAATGTACCTTCCACAAGTCCCAAGTGGAATGATCGTCATTTTTTTAATGATCTCTATATGAAAATATCATTTTACAAAACTCATTTACTAAGATCGCATTAACGCACTGAATTGAAAATTTAAAAGAAAAATGAAACCTCCTGGCATATTAAAACTGTGTGCCGGACCGAGACTCGAACTCGGGACCTTTGCCTTTCGCGGGCAAGTGCTCTACCAACTTTTTTTTTCTTTTTTTTTACTATCGCATAAATAGTGTCTACAAAGTCCATATGTTGACAAATAGTGGCTAATTAGAAAATTAATTAATTAAGGAAATGAATAAAACTGAAAATTCCCAAATGAAAGACATGAAGACATTGCGGATAGTACAAATACAAAAGAAACATGCTCCTGTAGCAATGAAATGAAATTCGTGTCGGGGGCGACACCTGCTCACGACCCGACGTTCGATAGAGCAAGAGAGCCATCTATCGACTCGTTTTCCATACGTTGGTGTAAGACTGGGTCGTCTTCTCGAAATTAACTAAGGGTCCGTAAGTGTGATCGATGTCTGTCTCGGCTTCTTCGTCTATCTCATCTCTCACCCGTCACACCCCATCTGGCCGGCGGGTCGGTAAATGTAAGTCGCAAGTAATTGGCGAAGTCTTGTCTATATTTCTTATGCTGTTGCAGCTTCGTATGTCCATCCAGGAGAAAATGCCAAAAATCAATTTTGTCCTTTTCCGATTCGTTATACACGTAGCCCACCACCATTCCCCGCACCCATGTCACTGCATTGGTTTTTTGGACCGGGAAATAATATTCTTGGGGGAAAAAAAGTGTGTCTGATGAAATTGTGTGAGGGGCGGAGCGTAACAGGAACGCCAATATCTGTTGTGCCAAGTGCCACACTGGAGCCGTCCCACTACATGTTAAACGATGTTCATCAGTGTCCACTGTTGCGCAGCCTAAACATAGTGGAGTGTCGGCCAAATGAATCGCGTGCCGCCGTTGATTCGTTGCGAACTTCCTATTTATCACCACATACCATGTTGAGTGTATCGACGTTGGGAGGTAAACGTTCCGTATAACGCGCCATATCTGTCGCCAGTTCTTGTCTAGGTACTTCTTTTCCAGGGTATTCCTGGGGCACCGGCGCAGTAAGAGTTGGTATACGTCTCGCGTCGTCGGTAGTCGTGTTGTTGGGAAGGAATCTCTGACATAGCTAAGCTCCAAAAAAAAAAGACTTGAAATGTGACAGCTTCGGTGAAATATGGCCCACATCGACTGGGGGCAGCATTGAAGTGGGCGCTAGTACATCGGCCAACGCACCCGAGACATTGCGAAATTGACCGCGCCACTGTCGGAAAATCGTACTGACGAATAACGCCCGTGCCTTTTCATATACGTTCACTAGACCAAGTCCACCCTCTCCAGGTGGTAGCGTAAGCGTTGTGTATCGGATCTTAAACAGGTGTCCCACACTCACGTAGGTTCCGAAAGTTGTTTGTATCCGTGATGCCATTGTGCGCGTTAAAGGCAGGACATGCGCTACGTGAGTGAGCCTCGGTGCTAGGTATACGTTAGCATAGGTCACCCTCTGAATCATATCCAACGCTCTTAATTTCTGTAACAGCACCATTGTCCGCATCAGCTTCAATATGCGTCGGTAGTTATCCGTTGCTGTCCGCTGCACATCCGTGTGGAACGTAATACCTAGGCATTTTATGGTCTTAACCAAGATGAGCGGGCCTTCCTCACCCGGTTGTAATCCTCGACATTCATGCAGCGTGTTTTTTGTAGATTAAGCACGCTTCCTGCCGCCATCCCATATCGCTGTATCCATGCCAACGCCGTACGTACTTCTTCGCCTGTCCGTGCCACCAGCATCATATCGTCAGCATAAGCGCGGCAATGAAAGGTCAGTTGTGGCAACGGCACTCCCTCCAATCGTCTTCGGAGACCATATAGACAGAGTTCCAAAGCCATTGCATACAAAAATATCGAAAGGGGGCAACCTTGACGAACTGACCTTGAAATAACAATGTAGTCAGTGCCCCGCCCATTCACCGAGACCTTTGATCGTACGCCGTGTAACAGTCGCATGATCACTAGGATGAAGGCCTGTGGGATTCCCAATCTGCCCATCACCGCATGCAAAAAGGTATGATCCACTCTGTCGGATGCATGATCGAAGTCAATAGCGACGAGTGCCCCACGCACTCGGCATGCCGCTGCGAATGCGATGATATCTCGGTAGTCACTGAGCGCCGTATGTACGTTGCTCTTACCGCCGAGGCAAGTTTGATCTATGAGGAGTCTATCAGAAAGTGAAGACCGCAGGCGAGCCCCAAGGATGCGCGCGAAAATCTTATAGTCGCAGTTCAAGAGAGTGAGTGGTCTATAATCTCCTGGATTTCTGCCACCGCGTGGTTTGGGTATTGGGATGATGATACCCTCCGTGAATTCGGCAGGTATCTCAGTCTGCGGTAACAGGAGTTCGTTGTACATCTGAATCCAGGTCCGTCCCATGAAGTATGCAAAGGCGCGGTAAAATTCAATTGGGAAGCCGACCTGTCCTGGGGACTTGTTCGGAGCCCCCCTGGCAATTGCGTCTGTCAGCTCGTCCTCTGTTATCGCTGTGATGAAAGTCTCTGCATCCAGTGGTGATCCTCTATCTGGCATTTCCGAGATGACATCATGTAGTGTCTCGTGGTTCACATGTACAGGTCCATATAACTGGCGGAAATAGTCGGTAAACACATGCGCAATATCACGCTGGTGCACAACTTGCTGGCCAGTTTCAGAGATTAGTTCCCTGATCAATGTCCTGCGTCGTCGTTGGCGTTCACGTACCACGTGGTGCATGGAGGGGGTTTCGGCAGCAACTGTGTCCGCCAATCTCGCCCGGACCATTATACCTTCCATTCTTAGTCTCGTCAGCTGTAATAACTTGGCTTTTATCCTGCGCATGGCCGTGTGCCTTTCCGGCGATGGTTGTTGGGTCATCAGCTCCCTCAGGGCTGTAAAATAAAAATCAGCCGTTGTGCGGTTCCACTGAGATTTGTCCTGCCCGTATCGTATCAACGTTCTCCGTAACGTTGGTTTTGCGCATTTAATCCACCACTGGAGAACCGAGGTGTATGCTCGTTGGCGGCGAACGCAGGTCTCCCAGGCCGCCTCTATCGACCGGTGACATTCAGTGTCACGTAAAAGTGCACAATTCATTTTCCAGTGACCTTTACTCCGCCATATCTTCTGACGCGTTAGTGAAATCGTACAGACGTACGCCATATGATCCGTAAAAGCCGCTGGCCAGATTTCGGTATCCAGTATCGTCGTCCGTAGAGATCGTGTCACGTACACTCTATCAAGTCTACTCGCCAAGTGTCCCGTGACAAACGTATAACCCGGTCTGTCACCATGCTGCAGTTCCCAGGTATCCAGAAGCGCCATTTCGGTAATCAACGCACGCAGTTACCAACTGAGCTACCCAAGCACGACTCACGCCCCGTCCTCACAGCTTTACTTCTGCCAGTCTCTCGTCTCCTACCTTCCAAACTTTACAGAAACTTCGCTGCAGAGTGAAAATCACATTCTGTAAAAGAAAAATGTTTTCTTAATTTATAAGATAATATATGTACACTCCTGGAAATTGAAATAAGAACACCGTGAATTCATTGTCCCAGGAAGGGGAAACTTTATTGACACATTCCTGGGGTCAGATACATCACATGATCACACTGACAGAACCACAGGCACATAGACACAGGCAACAGAGCATGCACAATGTCGGCACTAGTACAGTGTATATCCACCTTTCGCAGCAATGCAGGCTGCTATTCTCCCATGGAGACGATCGTAGAGATACTGGATGTAGTCCTGTGGAACGGCTTTCCATGCCATTTCCACCTGGCGCCTCAGTTGGACCAGCGTTCGTGCTGGACGTGCAGACCGCGTGAGACGACGCTTCATCCAGTCCCAAACATGCTCAATGGGGGACAGATCCGGAGATCTTGCTGGCCAGGGTAGTTGACTTACACCTTCTAGAGCACGTTGGGTGGCACGGGATACATGCGGACGTGCATTGTCCTGTTGGAACAGCAAGTTCCCTTGCCGGTCTAGGAATGGTAGAACGATGGGTTCGATGACGGTTTGGATGTACCGTGCACTATTCAGTGTCCCCTCGACGATCACCAGTAGTGTACGGCCAGTGTAGGAGATCGCTCCCCACACCATGATGCCGGGTGTTGGCCCTGTGTGCCACGGTCGTATGCAGTCCTGATTGTGGCGCTCACCTGCACGGCGCCAAACACGCATACGACCATCATTGGCACCAAGGCAGAAGCGACTCTCATCGCTGAAGACGAAACGTCTCCATTCGTCCCTCCATTCACGCCTGTCGCGACACCACTGGAGGCGGGCTGCACGATGTTGGGGCGTGAGCGGAAGACGGCCTAACGGTGTGCGGGACCATAGCCCAGCTTCATGGAGACGGTTGCGAATGGTCCTCGCCGATGCCCCAGGAGCAACAGTGTCCCTAATTTGCTGGGAAGTGGCGGTGCGGTCCCCTACGGCACTGCGTAGGATCCTACGGTCTTGGAGTGCATCCGTGCGTCGCTGCGGTCCGGTCCCAGGTCGACGGGCACGTGCACCTTCCGCCGACCACTAGCGACAACATCGATGTACTTTGGAGACCTCACGCCCCACGTGTTGAGCAATTCGGCGGTACGTCCACCCGGCCTCCCGCATGCCCACTATACGCCCTCGCTCAAAGTCCGTCAACAGCACTTACAGTTCACGTCCACGCTGTCGCGGCATGCTACCAGTGTTAAAGACTGCGATGGAGCTCCGTATGCCACGGCAAACTGGCTGACACTGACGGCGGCGGTGCACAAATGCTGCGCAGCTAGCGCCATTCGATGGCCAACACCGCGGTTCCTGGTGTGTCCGCTGTGCCGTGCGTGTGATCATTGCTTGTACAGCCCTCTCGCAGTGTCCGGAGCAAGTATGGTGGGTCTGACACACCGGTGTCAATGTGTTCTTTTTTCCATTTCCAGGAGTGTATATATTACACACATAAAAAGAAATCAGTTGGTTCTACTGAGGAATTCGTCCATGGAGTAGAAGTAGTTGGCCACCAATAAATCCTTTAGGCTTCTCTGAAACTGAATATGAATACATGAACGTATGTTCATTGACTTAGACAAATCTTTTGATATTGAGTACTATGAAGAAAATAGGTCTGACTGAAGAACAGTAGAATGATTAATCAACGTACAGAACCGCAGCACAAAATTAAGGCGGAGGATGAGGCCAGGATTAGAAAAGAGTCAGACAAGGATGTCCCCTACCTCCTTATTTATTTGATGTGTTGATTGAAGAAGCTAATCAGAACCTAAAGGGAAGGAAAATGGAATAAAAATCAAAGGAGTGAAAGGATACGTTGTATCAGATTTGTTGATGACATCGTAACAATTGAAGAATCCGAAAAAGAAACGAATAGATTTCTGCAAATCCTATCACACATTGTTGATCTTTTTAAGTTAAAAGTGAACAGATGGTAATGGTAGTACGGAAAATAGTGAAAGAAATTAAAATCAATATAAAAATTGATGACTTCGGAATCAGGTGCATCAGGTGAAATAATTTCATTATGCCAGTAGTATATTCAAAAGGACAATAGACGTTTAATGGAAATGAACGGAAGGATTACATTGGCAAAACAGGCACTTACGACTAAGAATAACATTTTAACAGCAAGTGTATGAATATGGATGTTGCAAAATCCATTGCAAAATTGTTTGTATGGAGTACACTGTTCTACGGAGTGAAAGTTAGCCAGTGGGTGGACTGGAGCGGTATCGATTAGAAGCTGCTGTAATGTCGATGTCACGGAAAATGAGAAGAACTTGGTGGACGCACAGAAAAACCAAAAGGATAGTCAACGAATGGCGAAGACTATTAAGAAAACGGAAAAAAAGGATGATAACACTGATTGGACATTTGATCGATCAAACACTTTCGTCATTAACATTCTTGAAAGAAGAAGTGCAAGAAAAGAATGAAAGAGGGCTATCTAGGAATAAGTATTTAAAATACATCGAGAAGAGAATATGATGCGACAAGGATAGGTTGTGACAAATACATGGAAATAAAATGAGTATCCAATGACGGAACAGAGCAGATAAGTTGACAAGGCATTAACTTTTAGATTATGTATGTCTAGCGGTGTGAAAGTTAATGAGGCGTGCCCATTCATGTTTCCGCCACCCACGACCGTATAACAACGTCACACAGCGAACTCGCTCGCGCCAATCTAGCGTAAAGCAAGCGAACTGCGATTCCAGACGCATCGTTCGCTACCACTTAGACGATGAGGGCATAGCAGTTACGGTGTCTGGTTAAGGTCGGTTCTGTTCGATAGTGTAATGCACAACAGTGCTACGCTTGGTGATACAAACCATAGCCATTGTTTGTCTCGACTGTTGGCTTCTAATGATCTTGTTATCGTTCGCTATTGGACCGCTGTTCATCGATTTCCAGTGTTGCTCACCTTGTTAAGCATACGTACGGCATTTCTTAAATACCACTTAGTGCAACTATAACAGGACCGAAAACGGTATTCCAATATCGGTCGTTGATTAAACATGCACTTACGGTACACCTTCGTAACAGCGTGACTAAGAACAGTCTCAGTGCTTCAGGTTCCGCTCGCATGCAATATGGAGTAACGATACGATCCATCACGAGCTTGATTAGCTCACGTGCCCGAAATTACAGGTTATCGAAGTAGAACGTAGCGATTTCTCAGTTTACAAAGGCAAAATGATGGATAGTATCGTTAGCGTCATGAATGCGGTTGAATCTGAAGTCAGTCGCCGTAACCCGAGTTTCCATCCATTTCCTTAAGCCGTTTCAGATGAATGGTGTAACTATTTTTGAAATGAAACCTTCCCGAATGAATTATTTCATTACTGTTCAGTCGTAGTAGACGATCTGTCTGTAAGCACCACCAAAGAAAGAATAACGTCCCACTGAGAAAAAAGGAAATTGTAACTAAAATATATATCTCCCCGCATTAGCTTTTCTTCTAGGAGCGCAAAGCCCGCAAGGTAATCAGATGAAGCTATGTGTAGTTCGGAAAGTAGAAAAGGTGTAGTGACTGAAATAGAGGTATGAAGGCGTGTCATGAGTCGTGCCTGGGTAGCTGAGATGCTACGGTCAAAGAATTGCAGACATCAAAGGATATTGAATTTCCATGAAGAATCTGCAGTTCAAGAAAGATTAGTTTCGCAGAAGACATATATTTCCATTTATGTTGATTTTTCAAGGAAAAATTCGAATGAGAAGAACAAGACCAAATACAAAACATGAAAAAGAAGAAGATTTTTGGCATGTGTGAAGATGGGCGGAGGCTTAAAAGATAAAAAAATAGAAAAAAGTAAGAAAGTTAAAAAAGAAAATAGCTCAGTTGATAAGGACATCGTCCGTGAAAGGCAACGATCTGCGTTTGAGTTCCAATCCGGCACACTGTTTTAATCTGCCAGTAAGTTTCAAAACAACGCACAGACTTGAAAAATGAAAGAATTATTCTGGAAAAAGTTTTAATTAAGTCCCCAATGCAACTGAAAAATGGCTCTGAGCACTATGGGACTTAACATCTGAGGTCATTAGTCCCCTAGAACTTAGAACTGCTTAAACGTAACTAACCTAAGGATATCACACACATCCATGACCGAGGCAGGATTCAAACCTGCGACCGCAGCGGTCGCGCGGTTCCAGACTCTAGCGCCTAGAACCGCTCGGCGACACTGACCGGTCCCAACGCAACTGACAGCGAAATGTCCACTGTAGCTTGTACTTACTTCATTAAGGTACACTATCCAGTCACATTAATGTGACGACTGTCTATTTCGACTCCAAGAAGCAATAATCACACACAGACGTCAGATGGCAGCACTAGTACCCGGACAGTGCCGGGAGGGCGGTGGGGGTGGGGGGTGGGGGGGTGGAGGTACGCGGAAAACAATGCATTCATTATCATAATGCGGGAACTGAGCGATAATTGGCTTTCGCACCAAGGGTGGAAGCATTTCGGAAACGGCTACGTTTGTAAGTTGTTTGCGTGCCATCTTGGTTGAACTATACCGTGCATGGCAAAATGGCGTTATACAAAACCGGCGCGAGGCAACTGTGGCAACTGTGGCAAGGTTTAACGACGGGTGAATAGTCTTGCAACTGTTGAGCAATCACACACAGACGTCAGATGGCAGCACTAGTACCTGGATAGTGCCGGGAGGGCGGTGGGGGCGGGTGGGGGGGGGGGTGGAGGTACACGGAAAACAATGCATTCATTATCGTAATGCGGGAACTGAGCGATAATTGGCTTTCGCACCAAGGGTGGAAGCATTTCGGAAACGGCTACGTTTGTAAGCTGTTTGTGTTGTGGCGTAACAAGACAGCTAAGCCACACTGAAGTAGCTGAAAGGCACGTGTAATCTCAAGTAGGCTAGATAGAGGTCTGAAACAGGATACTTATTATTGTTATAAAGAAAAGTATGTAGCTGCTGGAATACTTAACTTTTAATTTTTCCTTGTTGTCTACATCGTTCTTGATGAGACATTTCATACGATAACTATCAAACTATGTAAGACTAATGGCGCCTTGCTAGGTCGTAGCCATGGACTTAGCTGAAGGCTATTCTAACTGTCTCTCGGCAAATGAGAGAAAGGCTTCGTCAGTCTAGTCGCTAGCAAAGTCGTCGTACAACTAGGGCGAGTGCTACTCCGTCTCTCGAGACCTGCCTTGTGGTGGCGCTCGGTCTGCGATCACAAAGTGGCGACACGTGGGTCCGACATGTACTAAATGGACCGCGGCCGATTTAAAGCTACCACCTAGCAAGTGTGGTGTCTGGCGGTGACACCACATTCCTCCCCCGCAAATCGGCGAACGGTCGTGTTATAAGGCTTCCGCCCGCCGTGGGGAGGACCCCATGTTGACGCATGCGATGAGGTGGGGAGCCTAACAACAGGCGAGACTGTGCCACTCGCACCCGGCCATTCGGTCCGAGGGGAGCTAGGAAACGCCTGAAAACCTAGTCCAGGGTGCACGTCAACATGCGGTGTATGCGCCGGTAAAGAGACAGAAGGGGCCGAAGGGTCGACCTCCATTGCGTCGGGGTACCCGACGCGCGATGATGTCATGTGGTCCGGAGCGGGCAAGAGTTCCATGGCGGAGGACAGCTGGTCACGGGAAGCGATCGGCGGCGCGTGACCCAGGGAGGCGCTTGGCGGCTGCCGCGAAGCGTCGAATGCGGGCGGCGCCGGCTGGAGGACAGGCGGCGGCGGCGGCGGCTGCGGCGGCGCGTCGCCATGGGGCATAATGGAAGGCATCGTCGGTAACACCTGGGGATGAGGCGAGCCAGTAGATGGGTCCCCAGGGCGCTGACCGGACGGCACCGTCGCTGAAAGCAGACGGGGAGCGGCAGAACCTGTGCGACGACAGAGGCGCAGCTGATTGAGATGCCGACGCACCTCACCAGAGGCCCCCAAAACCAAATACATCGCGCGGCCGAGGCAGCGAAGAATGCGCCCTGCGAGCCAACGCCGTGAACCTCGATAGTTGCGATAGAATACAGCGTCGCCTGGAGCAGAAGCAGAAGTCTGCCGCTGCATAGGAACCTGATGCGGCGGATGCAGCAAAGACATCAAGGTTCGATGAGGACGACCGTGGAGCAACTCAGCCGGCGAGCGACCATCTCGGGGCTGAGAGCGATACGAAGACAAAAAGAGCAACAATGCGTCCTCCCGAGAATGCGACTCTTTCAACTTCAACATCTGTGACTTGAAAGTCCGGACCAATCGTTCAGCGGCACCATTTGACTGAGGCGAAAGCGGCGCGGATGTCAGATGTTGAATACCATTGGCCTTGCAGAATGACTGAAATTCTGCGAACATGAATTGTGGGCCATTGTCGGAAACAATAGTCTGCGGAAGACCTTCAATGCAAAAGACAGCAGACAACGCTTGGATGGTGGCAGAGGACGTCGTGGAAGACATCCGGACAACAAAAGGAAAATTACTGAAGGCATCTACCAGAACCAACCATCGAGCATTCCAGAATGGACCAGCAAAATCGATGTGCAAGCGTTGCCAAGGGGAAGTGGCTTTTGGCCATGCAAAGACTTTCCGCGGCGGTGCGGATTGTTGTTCGGCACACGCCATGCAAGAAGAACACATATTCGTAATCGCAGCATCGATTCCGAACCAAGTACAGTGCTGACGAGCAAGTTGTTTCGTTCGCACTATACCCCAATGTCCTTGGTGAAGAAGCCGTAAGACAGAGGACTGTAACGAACGTGGGACCACGACTCTGGACTGATCATTATCAGAACGCAACAACAAAACACCACATCGAACAAAAAGTCTCTCCTGGTGAGCAAAAAATCGGCGAACCAACGGATCCTCGATCCGAGACTTTGACAAAGGCCATTGCGTAGCAACAAAACGCAAAACGGTAGCAAGGACAGGGTCAGCAGCTGTGGCTGTAGCTACACGACGAAAATCAATCGGAAACGATTCGACCACTTCATCGGTTTCCGAATCAATGAACATGCAAGCAAGTTCGGAAGAATCGAATGCTCTATCCTCAGCAACAGGCAAACGGGACAACGCATCGTCGTTTCTGTGCTGAGCAGTGGACCGATACAAGATATCGTAGCGGTACTGCGAGAGGAAAATAGACCAGCGAATGAATTTCTGCGCTGTACGCGGAGGTACAGGCTTGTTCGGATGAAAAAGCGACGTCAAAGGTTTGTGGTCTGTGATGATGGTAAAGTGACGACCATACAAGAAATCATGGAACTTAGTAACACCAAACACGAGAGCCAAAGCTTCTTTCTCTATCTGTGAATAATTTCTTTGCGCAGACGAGAGCAATTTTGACGCAAAGGCAATAGGACGATCATGCGAGCCAACTTTGTGCGCAAGCACAGCACCGATCCCGAAATCCGATGCATCGACCATCAACAAAACGGGTTTCTGGGGATCGAATGGCGTAAGGCAAGTATGTGAAAGCAACGCCGATTTCAACTGGCGAAAGGCGCGTTCGCAGTCCGTCGTCCAGACGAACGGAACACCCTTACGGCGTAAGCTATGAAGCGGAGCTGAAATGGAAAAGGCATTGCGCAGAAAGCGATGATAATTGTTAATTTTACCCAACACACTCTGTAGCTGCTTCACATTCTGCGGCAAAGGCAAGTCCTGTATGGCACGGAGGTGCTCTGGACTCGGATGTATGCCTTGGGCATTGATGACATGTCCCAGGTATGGTAAGTCACGAGCAAAAAACACACATTTGTCCTTCCGCAAGCGAAGACCATTTTGTCGCAATACCTGAAATAATGTTCGTAGGTGTGCTAAATGCTCGTCGGCTGTCTTTCTGGAGATCACAATATCGTCCAGATAGTTCGCAGCAGTAGGGACCGACGCACAAACAGTTTGTAAATATTGCTGAAACAATGCAGGGGCGGATGCACACCCGAATGGCAGTCTTTTAAATCGGTACAAACCAAGATCCGTGTTAACCACCAAGACGCACTGGGATTCGGCGTCCACTGGGATTTGCAAATACGCATCTGCGAGGTCTAACTTCGAAAAGTATTTACCCGGGCACAGTTTATCAAAAAGATCTTCCGGGCGGGGTAAGGGAAAAGTTGCAATCACGAGTTTTGGATTCACTGTTGCCTTGAAGTCCACACAAAGTCTCAGTTTTCCGGAAGGTTTTGGCAAAATTACTAAGGGTGAGGCCCAGAGAGAAGCTTGCACACGTTCAATTACACCTTGTGATTCTAAATCGTTTAATGTTCTTGCGACCTCATCACACAATGCGTGAGGAACATTGCGCGCTCTGAAAAATTTCGGTTGCGCGTTGACTTTCAGTTCCAAATGTGCTTCATAGTTCTTAGCGCATCCAAGGCCCGGTGCAAAAATGTCTGCAAATTCTTCACACAGACGAGAAACACTGTCTGAAGGCACAGTCTGATACACTGATTGGACCTGATTTACAATAGACAAGTTAAACAATTGAAATAAATCTAAACCAAACAAGTTCACTGCAGTAGAAGAACGAAGAACGTAAAATGATACAAGTTTTGTTTGTCCCTTGTATGTTGCAAGAAGAGTGCACTGTCCTAACACAGGGATCCGCTGTCCTGAATATGTAGTGAGCTTAACATTTGCGGAACGCAACGGAGGTTTGCCCAGTTGTTTGTACGTGTCATGATTGATCAATGAAACTGCAGCTCCGGTATCGAGCTGGAATGGTATGACCTTGCCATTAAAGTCCAAATCTACAAAACGTTTATTGTCCTGCTGACGACAAGAGCGACTGTTTTGTGCAATTTGAACAGACACTGGTACAGAATCACTTGCTAATCGACGTGATTTCCGGCGACGTCGACGCACACTTTTTGTGGGACGAACACAGTCACTATTAGAGACAGTGGCACTGGACGAAGTGGAATTAACTACATGGATGTCCATGGGGGAAGGTCCACGAGCCTGAGTGTCTTTGGTTCGATTCCGGCGCGAAGCAAAGGGCCTGGTATGATTAAGAGTGTCTGATCTGAGCTTTTTCTGGCAAACACTTTGAACATGTCCTTTCTTATTACAGAAAAAGCAAATAGCTTGGCGTGACGGGCAATGTTCACGCGAATGTCTAGTTGCACACCATGGGCATGATTTCACTGCATTTGTATGCTGTCGCGGCACACCTGGTTTAGAGCGTGGCGGCAGCTGCGCAGACGTGCTCGAGGGCAGTTTACCGGGCCGCGCAACGCGCCCGGCGGGCCGGTTAATGTTACACACTACACACGGCTGGCGAAGTTTCAAATGATTCCTGAGCAAAGTCAAGCGTGTCTTGTCTATCCAATATGTCTATCACTTGTTGAAGGGAGGGATTGAACAGTTTCAAAATTTGCTCCCTTATATGAACATCAGAAACGTTCTGTGCTATTGCATCACGTACCATTGTATCTGAATAAGGGAGTCCACATTCACACTCAAAAGCACAATCCCTTGTAAGGCCTTGCAATGTTGCAACCCACTCCCTATTAGTTTGACCGACCGTACGTTTTGTACGAAAGAAAGTATACCTTTTTGCAACGACATTGACTGTTTCTTTGAAATAGGTGTCCAATGCCGACAAAATTTCTTCGTAGGACAGAGTGGCTACGTCGCGTCGGGGAAATAATTTCACTATCACACGGTACGTTTGCACACCAACACAAGACAATAAGTGAGGCTGCCGCTCGTTACCTTGAATTCTGTAGGCGGCGAGATGAAATCCAAACTGGCGTGACCACTCAGTCCATGTCTCTTGGGTTGGGTCAAACTTGCGAAACTGCGGTGCAACTGCATGTTGTGGCTGCGGTAGCAGTGAAGTGGGGGCTGCCACATCATGATGCAGTGCACGTTGACCCTGGACGAGCTGTCCAAGGGCATCCAATAACGCCTGCGTCTGCTGATTCTGCAAGCGATAAAATTCGGACAGTACATCTGGAGAATGTGGCGAAGCCATGACACAAGTAAATGTAAGCAATTAGAAAGAACAAGACCCTTTCCGTTGTCTCGTCGCCAACTGTTGTGGTGTAACAAGACAGCTAAGCCACACTAAAGTAGCCGAAAGGCACGCGTAATCTCAAGTAAGCTAGATAGAGGTCTGAAACAGGATACTTATTAATGTTATAAAGAAAAGTATGTAGCTGCTGGAATACTTAACTTTTAATTTATCCTTGTTGTATACATCGTTCTTGATGAGACATTTCATACGATAACTATCAAACTATGTAAGACTAATGGCGCCTTGCTAGGCCGTAGCCATGGACTTAGCTGAAGGCTATTCTAACTGTCTCTCGGCAAATGAGAGAAAGGCTTCGTCAGTCTAGTCGCTAGCAAAGTCGTCGTACAACTAGGGCGAGTGCTAGTCCGTCTCTCGAGACCTGCCTTGTGGTGGCGCTCGGTCTGCGATCACACAGTGGCGACACACGGGTCCGACATGTACTAAATGGACCGCGGCCGATTTAAAGCTACCACCTAGCAAGTGTGGTGTCTGGCGGTGACACCACAGTTTGCATGCCGTCTTGGTTGAACTATACCATGCATGGTAAAATGGCATTATACAAAACCGGCGCGAGGCAACTGTGGCAAGGTTTAACGACGGGTGAATAGTCTTGCAACTGTTGAGCAATCACACACAGACGTCAGATGGCAGCACTAGTACCTGGATAGTGCCGGGAGGGCGGTGGGGGCGGGTGCGGGGGGGGGGGGGGTGGAGGTACACGGAAAACCATGTATTCATTATCATAATGCGGGAACTGAGCGATAATTGGCTTTCGCACCAAGGGTGGAAGCATTTCGGAAGCGGCTACGTTTGTAAGCTGTTTGTGTGCCGTCTTGGTTGAACTATACCGTGCATGGCAAAATGGCGTTATACAAAACCGGCGCGAGGCAACTGTGGCAACTGTGGCAAGGTTTAATGATGGGTGAATAGTCTTGCAACTGTTGAGCAACTGATCTCCCAGGTGAACTATGGGGCTATCACTAATGCCAACTCCACGACCCTTGAGCAAACGTTACTACCTGTGGGTCTCCGCCTCAGGCACCTACTTCATGCACTCATGCTGACTGTTGTTGATCGTCACCAACTGGATGTCCACTGAGGGCGATATATGGATTTTTTTTAGATGAATCACTATGCTCCATCAGACCGATAGCCGTAGGCGTGTACGGCGTGCTACACCTGAAAGCAAACAGCCTGAGTTAGTCGTCGGAAGTGTCCAGGCTGAAGAAGGTAGAGCTATGGTCTGGAAAGTATTTTCGTTGCATTCTCGTTATTCTGGAAGGCACAATGGACCAACACGAGCGTGCATTTATTCTTTGGGAATATGTCCAGGCCTACATGCAGTTCGTTTTTCGTCGCATGATGACATCTACCAGCAGGTCAACGTGACACACAGCTCGCAGTGTACGTGCGTCGTTCGAATAGCACCAGCACGAGTTTACCACACTCTCCTGGCAACCTCCTCGGATTCAAAATGGTTCAAATGGCTTTGAGCACTATGGGACTTAACATCTGAGGTCATCAGTCCCCTAGAACTTAGAATTACTTAAACCTAATTAAGGACATGACACACATCCATGCCCGAGGCAGGATTCGAACCTGCGACCGTTGCGGTCACGCAGTTCCAGACTGAAGCGGCTAGAACCGCTCGGCCACACCGGCCAGCACTCCTCGGATTTCAACCCACCTGAGAATCTGTGGGATCATTCCGATCAGGCTGTTCCCGTCATGGATTCTCAACCGAGACACCTAGCACAGCCGGCCACAGCTCCAAACTTGTCGTGATTCCACAGCCCTGTCGATACCTTCCAGGAACTGGAAGACTTTTGCTGCACGTCTTGCGCAAAGTGTAGTTAGACTTTTGACAGGTGGTCACGTTAATGATACAATCATAAACGACTTCCAAGTTTCTTTTATTCGGAGGCAACTTTCTGCTTTATACGACGACGAATTCTTCATCTGACAAACAGTATGAACTCTTTCTTAAAACTTATGATATATGAAGATGGTATCTGTTCTTTCGGACATGTCCGAAAGAACAGATACCATCTTCATATAGTTAAAGCTAACCGGCCATTGACGTTCTTCTTCTGTGCGGATGCACACGTATTGCCCGAACTCTTACGGGACTCGGTAAGATTGCCTGCCGGGAGTAATGAGAGTAATGGGCAGGGGCACTACGAATGTAGTGTGCGGACATTAAGTTGGGAATGTGGGTCTCACGGGGAGCGTGCAAGGGATAAGTCCCTGCAGTCACACTACCCTCTGTGCCCTCGGCGGCTGAGATTGACGCCGGCACTGTAGTTCAGCGTGTTCGGTCAGAGCGTTAGCTGCCCTCTGTGAACGGATCAACGACGAACGTAAACGGGTGTCATCAGACGTTCGCCCCAAACAAATTCAACGAAAAATATAGAACAAAATGAGATAACGAAAAAAGACCAGATAGCGCAAGACCTGTTGATGTATATCAACAGCTGTTGGCAGCTTAGAATTATGAATCCCCACGTTTCTATTTTACAGTGCTTTCTGTGCACTTTTTTTGGCTGACTTAATGTATACGTTTATTTATCATAAGCGATACCTTATGAAACAAGATAACGGAAATTAAGGCGTTCTACGTTGTACAAATAAGTGAAATGATGAATTTTACTGAAGTCATTTGAGCTGCTGTGCGGAATGTGGGACACCGAAAGCACGTCGTTCTGCGGCAAAGATTTTCACTAATAGCCTTGACTGTCTCAGATCAATTTTCCACTAGCTATAGCGCTGGATTCAAGAATGTGGTTTCAGTGGCTTTTGCAATCTACGTGTCCAACTTCCGTAACCCGTTATTTCAAAGCGCAGTTGACGAGTTCCGTAATTTAATTGCTAGCTATTTTCCGCTAGAATTAATAACCCTCGGTTTCATACGTTCATAATTTCAGGGCAAAATCCTTTCAGAGTCAACGGGAAAATCGTGCACGTGTCGCGGAACACGGAGGGCCGTATTTAAGATGATTCAAATGGCTCTGAGCACTATGGGACTTAGCATCTGAGGTCATCAGTCCCCTAGAACTTAGAACTACTTAAACCTAACTAACCTAAGGACATCACATACATCCAAACCCGAGGCAGGATTCGAACCTGCGACCGTGCGGTCGCGCGGTTCCAGACTGTAGCGCCTAGAACCGCTCGGCCACTTCGGCCGGCCGTATTTAAGATACCAAACACGCAAAATACAGGAGCGAAGTTGATATCACGCTCTAGCCATCACCGTTTATACAGGGTGGTCCGTTGATGGTGTCCGGGCCAAATATCTCACGAAATAAGCATCAAACGAAAAAACTACAAAGAACGATCCTCGTCTAGCTTGAAGGAAACCAGATGGGGCTATGTTTGGCCCGCTAGATGGCGCTGCCATAGGTCAAACGTATATAACCTGCGTTTTTTTAAATATGAACACCCATTTTTATTACATATTCGTGTAGTACATAAGGAAATATGAATGTTTTAGTCGGGCCACTTTTTTCACTTTGTGATAGATGGTGCTGTAATAGTCACAAACGTATAAGTACGTGGTATCACGTAACATTCCCCCAGTGCGGACGGTATTTGCTTCGTGATACATTACCCGTGTTAAAATGGACCGTTTACCAATTGCGGAAAAGGTCGACATCGTGTTGATGTATGGCTATTGTGACCAAACTGGCCAACGAGCGTGTGCTACGTTTGCTGCTCGGTATCCTGGACGACATCATCCAAGTGTTCGAACCGTTCGGCCGGCCGCGGTGGTCTAGCGGTTCTAGGCGCTCAGTCCGGAACCGCGGGACTGCTAGGTCGCAGGTTCGAATCCTGCCTCGGGCATGGATGTGTGTGATGTCCTTAGGTTAGTTAGGTTTAAGTAGTTCTAAGTTCTAGGGGACTGATGACCTCAGAAGTTAAGTCCCATAGTACTCAGAGCCATTTGAACGATTTTGAACAGGAAGTGTTCAGCCACACGCGAAACGTCAGCCACGACCTGCAACAAATCATGATGCCCAAGCAGGTGTTTTAGCTGCTGTCGCGGCTAATCCGCACATCAGTAGCAGACAAATTTCGGGAGAATCGAGAATCTCAAAATTGTCGGTGTTGAGAATTCTGCATCAACATCGATTGCACCCGTATCATATTTCTATCCACCAGGAATTGCATGGCGATGACTTTGATCGTCGTGTACAGTTCTGCCACTGAGCACAAGAGAAATTACGGGACGACGACACCTGTCTGTCTGAACATGTACATCGTATGTACCGACTTCCGCCCCATTCGGATAATTCCTTAGTAGTGCACCTTTTTTTATCGAGTCAAAATGAAATGGACGCCAAACCATGGTATACCATTCCGTGCTCCCTCAACTGTATGCCAAAGTTGTCTGAATGGCGGACGGGTGGTGACATTTTAGTCTCTCGGGAACCTATGCCAGATGTTTTCAGTGGGTGAGTGAACCGGAGAATCTTCTGATTATGGCAACAGTCGAAATCCCTCAATATCGAGGTAAGTCGGTGCGGCACATGAAACATGTGGCCATGTGTTATCTTATTTTTCACGGAGATAGGCAACAGTCACCAGCCCTAACATGTCAGATACGCTATTACAAGCTATGCGAACCAGATATGATTCTATTGTGTAATGAATGGCACACCGCACCATCATACCAGCTACTTGGTCAGTATGCTGTTGACGAATGCAAACGGCAACGTTAGTTCTTTTCGGAGCTTCTACACATGTTACATCCACCAGGACGTATCCAGACATGACGTGTGGTACCACTTCTGTGTGCAATTTGATCCGTCTTTATCGGCCCACCTCTCTGCTGCCGCGTGAAGTGAAGCTGCAACAATTATCACCTTACCGAAAGCGTGTGGTTGCTCCTGAGATTGTCGCACTGTCCGTTTGGGCTTATGAGTCATTTTATGAATGTTGTGTTCTGATTTTGAGATGTTATTAGTGCTTAGTGCTTATTAGTGCTTGTGATCCGTTGTGTCCGTGTATCTGGTTCAAATGGCTCTGAGCACTATGGGACTTAACTTCTGTGGTCATCAGTCCCCTAGAACTTAGAACTACTTAAACCTAACTAGCCTAAGGACATCACACACATCCATGCCCGAGGCAGGATTCGAACCTGCGACCGTAGCAGTCGCGCGGTTCCGGACTGAGCGCCTTAACCGCGAGACCACCGCGGCCGGCTCGTGTATCTGGGTTGATCAGTGTGTCGTGTAGTGTATTTTCTGTTACGTGTTCTACACTCTTAGGCGTGTGCCTGCATCTAACGCATTCCAGAGGGAAACTGCTTTCAGAAAGCGACACCCGCAGTGGTGAACGTTAGTTCCGTGCCCAGTCACAAAATGAACCATGCCTCGGCTGAGACTGACATGGCGCATCCGTAACCCCTCCCGCACATTGAGGGAAAGTGAATAGCTTCGGTAGCTCTTATTACTTTCGTCCTACTCTTTTTGCAAAGTACCCACAGGCCAATTTTTTTAGTTGGCGTCTGTCTTCTACGTGTCGTTCAATGTCCTGCAACACTCTCTTAGGTCTACCCGTCTTCAGCCAGCTGTTGCAGCCCGATATCTGATTGTCATATTGATAGGGTTTATTCCAAGCACGATACTCAACGAATCGGTTGCTGTGGTGATGAAAGGCCCAGGTAGTCTAAGTAACACACTTCTCTGTTGTCGCCTAACGGTGATCCTGCTTATGACGAGAGCGAGTCTGTGCGCCCATGTACCAAATGCAAAGCTCATCACAGATTCAGTGATACAATCTTACGTGTTTAAGTGGTAGTCTGTATCGTGGCTAATTTAACCTCACTACTTTGTGAAAGTGTTCTTTCCGCTTTGTTCGCGATCAGTCGTATGTGTTCGTTGAAGCTAATTCGTCAATGTGTACCCTTAGGTATTGCGATTCTGCTTTGAGTGTTATGTGTGTGATGTTAATTTTGATTTCCGGGTGTCTTTTTATAGTTCCTTTGAGCTTTATGCATGCCGTTTTTTGTTCTGCACCATTGTTGTATTGTTTGTAGCACACCGCTGCCCCCATTATCCATAACTGCTATTGTGTTGGCTGATATCAGAACTAACAGGTAGTCAGCATACGCAACGATCGATCCCATCTGAACGTCCATCTCCCTCGATTAAATTCAAGAGAGGGTTAAATGTGATATCCCAGAAGATGGGTCCACTGATAGAGCCTTGTGAATATCCTTTCGCAAACCTTTTGACAACCTTGCGGTTGCCTTCTTGCCACTCTGTTCCCACAACAGTGTCTGAAACTATTGTTCTCAAAATTGCAGAAAAACTGCTGGTCACCAAAGGTTATCAAAGGCGCCAGCAACTATAAATCCCCACTGCGTACTTCCGTGGTGTCTGTTCTACAATTTGAAAAGCCTGATTAATTGTGTCGTCAATTGATTTTCCCCGTCTAAAGCCAAAATGGTGTTGACTAGGGCCCTACTATTCGTGTGATCCTGGAGATGGTTACACAGAAGCCTCTCATGAACTTTAGCCAATGTATTTAACAAGCAGTTTTGGTTGAGATGGATCCCTATGTGAGGCTTTTGTAATAAGCACGTGTTAACTGTTTTCCAGACTACATGCACTCGACCCAGCCTCATGGCATAAGTTATTAAACGAGCTGTCAATACAGAAGGCACAGGAGACAACAGGACGGTAATATACAGTTCGAATGGCTCCAGTACTGAGGATTAAACGAGTGGCAGTGACACTGGCACGAAGTAGATACACGAAACACACACTACATAAACCATACAGAACAGTTACCTTGAACATTAATCAACGATAACAATTTATTTCTCACAACATACACAAGTAATTAAAAGTAACTACAGTAGTCTGTGGATGCTTGCTGTTCTATAATCCACGTTAAACCGGTACAGTAAAATAAATGCACAAATCATTGTAAATGTAATAGTATGAATGTAACACAAATTTCGTACAAAGTACCTTAGAAAATACAGAACAGTAGTTCCAACAGTGTAACTATACAACACTGACTCATCATCGACTGGTCAATATGTAGAGGTCAACAAGTATGCTATTTTAAACCAATGTTATTGTACATGTACATACTAACAGAGTAATAATATTAGGTTACTTTGTGGCTGTTATATTTTCTATAGCCACAAAAATGGCTCTGAGCACCATGGGACTTAAAATATGAGGTCATCGGTCCCCTAGACTTAGAACTAGTTAAACCTAACTAACCTAAGGACATCACACACACCCATGCCCGAGGCTGGATTCGAACCTGTTACCGTAGCAGCAGCGCGAGCCACAAAAGATCACTACATAAGTTACATTAAATAGTGGTAGGATATTGTTCTGAAGCCACGAAAAATACGTTTCCTTACCAACCTACACTGACGAGCCGAAGAAACTGGTACACCAGCCTAATATCGTGTAGGGCCCCAGCAAGCAGGCAGAAGTGCCGCAACACGACGTGGCACGGACCCGACTAATGTCTGAAGTACTGCTGGAGGCAATTAACACCATGAATCCTGTAGAACTGTCAATAAATCGGTAAGAGTACGAGGTCGTGTACATCTCTTGTGAACAGCACGTTGCAAGGCATCCCCGATATGCTCAACAAGTTTCATGTCTGGGGAGTTTGATGGCCAGCGCAAGTGTTTAAACTCAGAAGAGTGTTCTCGGAGCCTCTCTGTTGCAATTCTGGACATGTGGGGTGTTGCATTGTGCTGCAGGAGTTGCCCAGGTCCGTCGGAATGTACAATTGACATGAATGTTCAAATGTTCAAATTTCTGTGAGTTCTTAAGGGACCAAACTGCTGAGGTCATCGGTCCCTAGACATACACACTACTTAAACTAACTTATGCTGAGAACAACACACACCCATCCCCGAGGGAGGACTCGAACCTCCGGCGCAAGGGGCCGCGCAGTCAGACATGGCGCCTCTAACTGCCCGGCTACTCCGCGCGGCCTGACATGAATGAATGTAGGTGATCAGACAGGATGCTTAAGTACGTGTCACCTATCAGAGTCATATCTAGACGTATCAGGGACCCCATATCACTCCAACTGCACACGCCCTACACCATTACAGAGCATCCACGTTCTTGAACAGTTCCCTGCTGACATGCAGGGTGCATGGATTCGTGAAGATGTCGCCATACCCAAACACGTCCATCGCTCGATACAATCTGCAACGAGACTCGTCCAACCAGACAACATGTTTCCAGTCATCAACAGTCCAATGTCGGTGTTCAGGGGCCTAGGCGAGGTGTATAGCTTTGTGTCGTGCAGTGAGCAAGGATATACGAGTGGGCCTAAGGCTCCGAAAACCCACATCGATGATGTTTTGTTGAATGGTTCGGACGCTGACACTTGTTGATGGTCCAGCATTGAAATCTGCAGCAGGAAGGATTGCACTTCTGTCACCTTCAACGATTCTCTTCAGTCATAGCTGGTCCCGTTGTTGCAGGTTGTTTCTCCGGCCGCAGCGATGTTGGAGATTTGATATTTTACAGGTTTGCTAATATTCACAGTACGCTCGTGAAATGGTCGTACGGGAAAATCCCCACTTTATCGCTAGCTCAGAGATACTGTGTCCCATCGCTAGTGTTCCGTCTGCAACCACACGTTCAAACTCACTTAAATCTTGATAACCTGCTGTTGTAGCTGCAGTAACCGATCTAACAACCGCGCCAGTCACTAAATGTCTTATATAGGCGTTGCCGATCGCAGCGCCGTATTCTGTCTGTTTATATGTCTCTGAATTTGAGCACCCAGGCATATTCCTATTTCTTTGGCGCTTCAATGTAGTAGTTATAGTTAATTTGTAATCCAGCAGGCATCAACAAACACAGCACACCAACAAACAACACCAAAATAAATTTGATAAGGTGCTTATTGACTGAGCAAATCGAGTTTTTCCGAAGCGTAATATTCCTGAGGGTAATAATGACACAGGTAGCACCAGACAGGGACGCCAGACTCGAAGATCAATACCAAGTGCCGTTTCTTGGGTGGTGTTGGTAAACGGACACCTATTTCTGTTCTTTCCTGTCTCCTTTTTGTTTTATTTTTAAAATGTAACACCAGCTTATAGTTGAAAACTTCCAAATGCATGTATGTTTCTTTAAAAATATATAATTAAAACGGTTGCAATTAAATAACATGTTAAAGAGGAGACGAAAGAAATCTACGCAGCCCTACCTACACGTGGCGCTAGTAAAAAATATCCGCTTTTCCGTGTAATTGCTGCAAACAAGCTCATTTGCTGACGCGCCTATATTATCCTACGTGACCGATGAACAAATATGTTTGTCTTCTCGGGCGATAGCCGCATGGGATCATTGAGATCTTGCATGGCGCTAAGTAAGAGTCTTCTGAAACCATTCATTCGACGTTCACATGACACTCGTTGGATCTCAATGCACAGCAACATGACCAAACATAAGCTGCATTCGTGTTAGGCCACGAGAGTGTCGCTGTCGAATTATCTCCTTACACGAAAGACAACACGATTTTCTGACAAACAACCAACACTGAAACATTATATCTGAATGAGAAAGCTGCTGTGCGGCATCTCCGGTGCACAAAATATAGCAGGCGTTATGCCGAAATGTTAGTACACCCAACAAAGGACTTTAATGAATGTATGCTCTAAGACAGAGGAAAACAACGCACTATGAAGGAATTACGCGAAAGAGGCGGAAATCGATAGATGTGATGTACCTGTAGAAGCAAACAAATAACAGTTTCGTGAAAATTGCATGATTTATTGAAGAGCAAGTCAGTAACACACTGACCCACTTCTAGTCCTTATGCAAGCAATTATTTGGCTTGGTACTGATTCAGAGCTGTTGGATATCCTCCTGAGGGTTGTCATGCCAAATACTGTACAACTGTCTCATAAGACCGTCAAAATTAGAAAACTTCTGGGACCGCGATGCATACAAGATGGATACAAAGTATCGAACATGAAATTGACATCAGAAAGAGACAAATGAAGTTCTTAGAGTGATCACTCTAAGTTTGTGGTTATAGCTTGATACCAGTGCCTACCAATTTTAATTGTATATTATAGCACTGAGGATGGTCACTAAGTGACTGAAAATCTATTTTGCTGACAATAAAACAACAAAATACGGCCAATGCTGATTTCCTTGCAATTCTATCCAAAATCACCTATGATTAATTTTGCCTCGTACGAGGAGAACTCATCCCACAGTTGATCTAGTTCTTCGTAAAAGCCGTCTTTAACAACCTCTTCAGTGTCCTCAGTTGGTGCGTGTACATTAATTACTACTAGTCTATTCCACCTGCCGGACGACACAATAACTAATGAACCTTACATCTTTGATTGCGTGAAGCACTTTTCTCTGTACTGTGAAACCTGTTACGGAACTGAGCTTCCGCACCTCCATAGGAAAATGTATAGTTACCCTTCTTTATGCTACCCTCCCCCTGCCACCGAGTTTCTTGAATAGCTGTAATGTCTACATCGTATTTATCTAATTCGTCTGATAATGTCTGGAACGTTCCTGGCCTGTTCAAACTTTTAACATTTCATGTTCTCAACCTGAAAGTTCCTTTCGGCCTGAATCTCTTCGTAGTAGGTTCCTCCCGGAGATCCGAATGGGAACCTAGTTTACCTCCGGAATATTTTTCTTCAAAGGGACCCATGCCCATTAATGTTGCTGATTCTTGATGAATAGATTTGATAGTAAGAGAAGAAGAAACAGGGATGGTTCATCACGCCATCGCCTGCTCCCCACCGGCTGTCCGCGACAGCTTATTTTTTGTATTCGCAGCTACGCTTCATATCTGCAGGCCGTATCCCCTATCCGCAACCTGGGGACGCGCTGTGCCATGGTGGTAGGGACCCACGAGACAGGAACGCCACGATTCGAAGAAGGAAATTCCAGATAAAACAAACCGTTGTAATACGTTAGCGACCTCAGCTAAGGAGCCTGGAAGATGTTAAAAAACTGATGATGTGATTGTACTTCAGGATAATATTAAACAAGATATTATCATTTAAAAGAAAAACTCAATGGCACAGACAGCATGAAGAAAGGATAATAGGAAAAGCGAAGTAATTTCTAATGGCACTGATATGGCATGGGAGTCCTTTGAGAGAGATATATTCAACCACCTGCTTCTTCTCCAGCGCCGACATCACTTAGACAATTCCGCGCCCTTAACAGGCCCCAGCAAACCTATCGAAGGAAGGAAGGAACGAATAAGATAAGAGTTTAACGTCCCGTCGACATTAAGGTCATTAGAGATGGAGCACAAGCTCAGAATATTTTAAGGACAGGGAAAGAAATCGACCGTACGCTTTCAAAGGAAGCATTCCGGCATCTGCTAGGAGCGATGTAGGGAAATCACAGGAAACCTAAACCTGGATGATGGACGCGGATTTGTACCGTTGTCCTTCCGAATGCGAGTCCACTCTGCTAACCACAGCGCCACCTCGCTCTATATGGGGAAAGGCGAACCTACAGCGGAATCCGAACTACGTGTCGTTCCGACCTACCTTCAAATCACTGAAAGGTGAAGGCTGGTGTAAAGACAAACTGAAACCTTCCGGTCTCACCGAGATTCGATCCCGCAACATTACAGTCTCCAAGCAAGCACTTTTCCATTGGCAGATTAAAACTGTGTGCCGGACCGAGATTCGAACTCGGGACCGTTGCCATTCGCGGACAAATGCTCTACCAACTGAGGTACCCAAGCACGACTCTCGCCCCGTCCTCTCAGATTTACGTCCGCCGGTACCTCGTCTCCTACCTTACAACCGGTCTCCTACTTTCCTACCGGTCCGGCACACAGTTTTAATCTGCCAGGAAGTTTCATATCAGTGCACACTCCGCTGCAGAGTGAAAATCTCACCCTGGCTCTTTCCGTTGTTTACGTGAGCACCAAACCCGACGCATAGAAGGAGAGTATACGGTCTTGTTCAAGTCATAGTTGAAGCACGTGTGTAGGCTGTTGACTTGGATAAGAAATCAAGCAGATATCAGTCATTTGGTGGAAACGAACATCAATACCGGTAGTCGAGTACTGCTCACTGCACAAACACTGAAACACGTATGTAACGCAGCAGCGATGGCGAGGCATTGTAGCATCTGTGACCAGAGAGTATGCGCTTGATCGCGCGAGTGTTGCGAGCGGTTCTCAGTCAGTAGTAGTCTTTGCGAGTTAGTTGTCGCTATGCAGAGTAGCAGTCAGTCAGTCGTTGCGAGTCTGTCAGTTCAGTCGTTGCGAGTCTGTAGCTCTGTCTAGTTGAGAGCAGTACTCAGTCTGTAGTCGTCATGCAGAGCGGTCGGTCAGTAGTAGCAGCCCAGTGCGGTTGTGTGATGTAGGCGGTCGGCAACAATGGTCAAGATGAGGAATAAGGTATACTGTTAATTAATATAATCATTAGATAATGAAAAATTTTATTTATTGTAATTATTCTCCAACAAGTCTCCCAATAATAATTTTTTATTTCAAAAGCATTTTCTCAAAAGTTTAATTTTTTTGAACTAAAGATCTCGTTGCACTTCCCATTTCATTCCACTTCTTTTTGAAGAAAAATTTCACTAGAATTACAAAAAAAAGGAGAATATTATTATTTGCAATGTAGTTCCTCCAAGTGGTGCGCAACAACAACAAGAGCAGATATGTGACATCCATTTATTCTGAGGTAAGACTTTAATTCTGATTGTTTTTACACAGGGCCAAAAACCGATATTTCGGTTTAATTGAATTTTCTTGTCACTGAATGGACTTTAATTTTTTGAAGGATTTATAATTGAGTCAGATTGCGAATTTCACATTTGTTGCGATAGTCAGTACATTTGATTGTAGGCAGGTTACGCATAGAGCCATGTCCATCAGCATTTCTAATTAGTATCGTTATTTTCTTTTAAAATTTTTGTGGGGAGGTTACACTTGGCCCCCATTTCTATTAAGTATTGCTATGTTTTCTTATAAAAAAAATTGCGGTGGGGAGGTTACACTTGGCGACACCCAGTCCAGGATCGTATTTCGTTGAGAGTCTTTTGAGCGACAGTCAGATATCTGCTCTTATTTGCTTAGATAATTAGGATTTGGCGCAACGCTTTTAATAATATTGTGACTTTCTTTCTACAGGTCAACGGCAATTTGCTGCTTTGTTGTATTTGTGTGTTGCTTTTGCATTGTGCTTATTTGCTTTGTGAAAAATTTTGACTATTGTAAAAATGCCGCGAAAGACTGTGAATAGTGTATCGCGAAGTATTGTGAATGAAATTACCGACTTAAACAACGTGACCGATAGTAATTGTGATACGCAACGTAATGATGACAATCCTGCGTTCACTAACAATCAGTGCATTCCAACCACTAATGATGACTTTCACCTTAATGATGAACAAACGAACTCAATTGTCTCGTCTGTTAACTTGACGACAATTGATGACGCAGAATGCTCTATGGTAATGAGCGCTGTAGAGCTTAACACACCCGATTTGGAAAATTCAAGTAATGTACAGTCAAATCTGTCTAATGAAAATGAACAGATCACACAAAGTAGGACAGATGTATTTAATTCCGAAACAATGACTGATAGTATACATTTGACTGACAAACCTTTTTGTAAATTTCAGAATGACCAAATGGTTACAGAAAGTGAAACAATTCCAGATCCACTATTGAACAGTACAGATAATAGAAATGGTAATTTTGGCTCGGATCCAATTATGGCAATACTGATACAACTTAGGGAAGATAATAAACAACAGAGTGAAAATTTCAAACAACTTAGGGAAGATAATAAACAACAGAGTGAAAATTTCAAACAACTTAGGGAAGATAATAAACAACAGAGTGAAAATTTCAAACAACTTAGGGAAGATAACAGACAGCTTAGTGAACAAATTAGAGACGTTGCCGCGCAGTGCCATGACACTAAGGAACAATTGCGCGTGGAAATTGAGGCTTGTTCTCAAAAAAATAGCGAAGAAATTAAGTCTGTTGCGCAAGAATTAAGAGAAATGCAAACAGCCGCAACAGAAACACTCAGAGACGAAATTAGCGGAGTCGCTAAACAATGCTCTGAAAAAGCTGCACAATTACGGGACGAGTTTAAAGCAATGACGGTAGAACTTTCGCGCACTATGGACGCAAAGATAGACGCGAAATTCGAACAGCAGAACACTCAGATTAACGAGCGCTTTAGTCAGCACATACAGAACAGTGATACGCGTTTCCGCAGATTTATTCAAGATCAAAACAAAGTAAAACGACAAGTCATGGAAACAATCACTGCACAGAGACAAGAGGACAAACGTAAAATATTCGCGAAAGCGAAGACGTATGTAGACAATAATATTACTACAGTGTCCGACAAAATTAATACCATAGAACAATTGAACGCGGAATTACGGGATGAAATTTCTGATCTTAAAGCAAAAACGGATACACACACAGTAAATATTCAAACAGTGACAGATAGATTCGAACAACTAGATCTAACACAGGATTGCGATGTCATCAAAGCTGATGTTAAAAAACTGAGCGAAACTACGCGCAAGTTGCAAAAACAGATTAATGCGTCTGATTCTAAAACCGATGATCAGGTTAAAATACTGACTGAAAAATGTGATGAATTGGCCAGTCGTATTGATGTTATCGAAAATACTAATGACAATAAATCAGACGATACTGCACCGGTTTCATTTATCCAAACACCTGAATTTCAAAATTTACAGCTGACAATTAATGAAATCGATTCATCTAACAACACGTTACGTCGGAAGTTATCAAATTTACAACAAGAAGTAACAGAGATGAAAAACATTTCAGTTAATAACATACCACAACAGACGCCACTTTATGAACATTTGTCAGAGTCACGCAGCGTGTATAATGTGAGCAATTTACAGCAACTACGCGACTTAAAATCCGAAAAGCCACGCGAATTAAAATCTGAAAAGCTACGCAACTTGAAAACCGAAATGACAGAGACGAACAGATTCACACACAAACCCGAACGTGTTCTCAAATTCAGTGACGAGAACGTTGATAATAAGCAGTTTGCATTTGTAAGAAAATGTAAGGAATTTAATAATGGCAGAACACAGATACACGATTTGCACTGTATACGACAATTTATTTTTGTACTTTCACCGCTATTATCTGTAATGGAGAAACTAGCTTTGAACCAGATGCGACAATTTATTTTTGTATTTACAACAGCATTGCCTGTAATGAAGAAATTTGAATTAGCACGAATACAACAATTTGCCTTTGAAATTTTACCGCTATTGCCTGTAACACAAAAGTTAAAATTTATTTGCAGTGCGTAAATGACCTCAGGGGATTCATTACGCTTTAATGAATATGTGCCGTAGCGAGCATAGGGCCCCGAGCTGTAGTAGTGCTGTTTCATCTTTAGTTTTCTGCACTGCTGCCTTCTCTTCTACTATCCTTTATATCTATCCAAACTGCTCTTTAACTATTGCTCTTTGTAGTATTAAGAAACATGTAATGAATATCCGATGTGACAAACTTTTACCGAATGTGACAATTTTCAGTAGGCACTCCCGTAATGACAACTACCGCCGTAATTTTAATTACAGATAAAATCGTAATCATCAGTATGTGTAAAAGTAAAATTAACAGCAAACGCATTTTTTGGTAACAATAGATGTTTTTCACCACAATAGCATGAAAGTCAACCGCTTAGCATACGTAACCAACAATGCAGTCTACAAGGTCAACCAGGCTTTAATGTTTCGCCGCGTGCACGTATAGTCCCAGCTCCAACAAATGGTAACGCATGGCAGCAAAGAAATAACTACGTACAGACAACACACTATTTCAACTCGCATCGCAATGTACCGTATAGAAATTACTATCATGACAGACGTAAAAATAACGAGCACAATTTTCAGCGTAGATTTAATAACAGTCGATCTTTTCAGCAGCAAGAACATCAGCAACAACACATTATCATGAATGATCCAGACAATAGGTGTCATCGATAGCGTAATACGTCAGTAAGAAATAAAAGAACAGTTCATATAGTGGATATGCCACAACATTCTCCCGTAAATAATAACACGTACGATAGATTTTAACCAGATACAGCACAGATTGCATATTACAGAAACGCAAACATTACTTTTGACACGCAGAATTTTGTTCACGAGAATGTTATTTGAAACATGCTTTGTTGAATGCACCACTATTATCGCACCCAGATCTTACTAGAAATTTTTCCATTGCCACCGACAGTTCCAACACCGCTTTAGGCGTACACATTTTCCAGGAAATAGAAGAAGATGGTTCTACAGTAATTAAAAACATCGCATTTGCAAGTCGCATTTTGTCACCTGCTGAACGAAATTATTCCGTCACAGAACTTGAAACATTATGTGTTGTATGGGCTTTCACGAGATTTAGGCACTTTCTTTACGGCAGACATACCACCGTCTACACAGACCATAGAGCGATACAATTTTTACTTTCAGCTAAATTCACTCACGACAGGTTAAGCAGATGGAAACTATATTTACAGGAATTTAATTTTACAATAGTTCACATTCCAGGCACACAAAATGTTATAGCAGACGCACTATCGCGTTCTCTCGGCAACAATCAGCAAGACGTAGCAACCAACTTCTGCAAAACAAATTTCAGTGTCATGTACATTCAGCAAGTTGCATTTGAAAATTTTATTTCATCGTCATTACAGGACATAGCACAAGAACAAAATAAGGACAATGTGTGGAAAGAAATTAAACACCTTTGGCAAGATAGGAAAAATGTTACGATTAGGAACCACTACACTGTACGCAATGACATTCTGTTTCGCCGCTCTCATCCTGACAGCAACATTTGGTTATTATGCATTCCTGACGAACTGGTTAACAAACTAATTTCGTACACTCATTTAAGTTACGCACATTACGGAGCACGAAAATGTTTTCTTATACTGAGACAGAACTGTTATTTTACCAACATGGAAAAACGTATACGACGAGTTCTAGCGTCTTGTAAAATTTGCCAGAAAGCTAAATCAGACACCACTTCACATATTCCTCCTTTATATCCCATTATACCTGTGAAATTAAGACACATGGCCGCAGTAGATATTTTTGGTCCGATTCCGAGAACTAACAGAGGTTTTTGCTACATTTTTGTCGCTGTTGAGCTCACTTCAAAATTTGTTACTTTCACTCCGTTACGCAAAGCTACTGCTAAAACTGTTTCGAAAGCATTTGTAAAACATTTTCTATTTCATGTAGGGCATGTAATGAAAGTAATTTCTGATAATGGATCTCAATTTCGTAGTAGTGTATGGACACGCATGTTACGAGCTAGAAACATTTCTCCGATCTATATATCCAAGTACCACGCTTCTTCGAACCCTTGTGAAAGATTAATGAAGGAAATTGGTAAGCTGTGCAGAATATACTGCCACAAAAGACATATTGATTGGGATACACACATACTCTCATTCCAAGATGTAATTAATTCCATTCCAAATGAATCCACTATGCTATCTCCGACTGTTATACTGAAAAACGTTGAACCACCGAACAAAATTAAAGAATTAATAGAATTCCCCAAAAATCGTCACCTACGACACCACGAAATAATTGACATTGCGCTGAACAACATCAAACGTGCCGCAGAGCGCCGGAGAAGACAGCAAAAACAGGTTTGTACACGCCGCGACTTTCACGTTGGACAGAAGATATTAGTACGTACACACTATTTATCCAGCAAATTAAAAGGTAAATGCAGTAAATTTGAACTTCTATACGCAGGTCCGTATCGGATTCGCAGCATCCCTCACCCCAATGTTGTACACGTCGAAACTTTGAGAACCAGAAAATCGAAAGGCAATCACCATATCTCAAACATTAAACCGTTTATTGAGTGAAACCACTGTATGATTCAACACACTATGATGCCATTTACTAATGCAATTAATTCACCTGACTAATTATTGATGATTATCGTATTTTTTTTTCTTGGCAAGTGCCCGGCAAGGTAAGGTTAGCAGGTCGCTTTTCTTGTCGTCACACATCAGACCGTGCATATTTTTCCAGATGAATTTACACATTTACGACTATTTCTGCAATTATATTTATGTGACTACTTATTGATGATTATCGTATTTTTTTTCTTGGCAAGTGCCCGGCAAGGTAAGGTTAGCAGGTCGCTCTTCTTGTCGTTACACATCAGACCGTGCATATTTTTCCAGATGAATTTACACATTTACGACTATTTCTGCAATTATATTTATGTGACTACTTATTGATGATTATCGTATTTTTTTTCTTGGCAAGTGCCCGGCAAGGTAAGGTTAGCAGGTCGCTTTTCTTGTCGTTACACATCAGACCGTGCACATTTTCCATTTTTTTGTGTATATGACTGTACTCCAGTTTTGTTTGTATGCACTATGAAATAGTTAAGAGATAACACACACCAGTCGACTTTGACATTTTTTTTTTTGCCTTATGACATCTCAACATCGTGACTGTTTCACATTTTTTTTTTGCTACTGCATTGTATTATTCTGTGTACATTTTTTCGCATCCGAACACTGTCAATGTCTTGGACATATTACGTTTTCTGTCATGTTATGCTGTATGGTTAATTGTGTCACCATAAACCAGTCATTATTTAGTGGGTATAGGATTTAAATGCAAGACATTAATCTTTGTTCATCAATTTCAGAAAGGAATGATGATTCTAAGAAATAAATTTAACATAAATGGGAATTTCACCTACGGAATAAACGAAAGGAGATGCAATAACTTTATGAGGAAGAGTAAAGGGATCAGGATTAACAAGCATTAACAAGACTATACTATACTCATCACAGAATAGCAGTCTTAACTAATTTTTTCTTTCAGAATACAAGGTGATTGATGCAGGCTGTCAGAGAGAACTACACATCTTATTTTTAGTGATGAAATATGCTAGAGATAAGGAATAGTTATGTAATGAGTAATGAAGTGATTTTTTGCAGATGATAATGAATACTGATGAATAATGATGAAGGATATGCTGTTATGAATAATGAAGTTTTTCTTTACAGGTGGTGATAATAATGAAGTTATGATAATATGGATAATGAAGTGATGGATAATGAAGTTTTTTCTTTACAGATGAGGATAATGTTGAAGTTATGTATTTATGCTACGTAGTTATTTAAGTATTTGTTGCGGTTTGCTTTGACAGCAGGTGTTACATTGCATAGTAGGATGACGGAAAGTTTTGGAAAGGACAGCTATGGAACACATTTTATACACATTTCACTACTTGTTAATTCGAAGTTCACTACTTTTCAGCATAGTGTGCGTTTCTTCTTTCAGGTCAATAATCCGTTTTTGTATTTTTTCCAGGAGAAGTTTTTCATGACACTTACTAAACCTGTTACTTATTATACCTGTTCTAGTACTTGCATTTTTATATTTTTTACCCATTTGTGTTTATCATTTATAAATGTGATCACATGTACTGCCTTGTTACATAATCTTGCTACAGCTGACTCATGACGAATGACGTTACCTATCCTCATTTGCAGCAATAGGTCAAAAGCAAAAAGTATTATGCCTCAGCAATTAATTATCGATCCCAACGCAATGCATTGCTACCAAAAAAATGTATTACCAGTCCCACATAATGTCACTAGTTTATGATAATTCTGAATAATACTGATCAACTCTGAATAGCATGTCACTCGAGTAATGACCTCTTAATGAGACTATATTCAAAATAATGCTTTGTCACTAGCTAATAACTGCCACTGTTTATTGTAATGCCTGTGATTACTAATGATTTGACTGTAATTAACTGATTTTTAATAATGACTTTGTAATGATCTGAATAATACTGAATGATGAACTATGTTTTATTCTATTCAATACTTGATGGCCACTGAGTGCCAATAATTAATGTCAATCAACGAAATTGTTATTAATTATGCCATTAATTAACTCTTGTTTTCAATGTTCATACTTTGTAATTGGAAATAAATGTGACTGTTTCATAATGCTTTGTAATTAGGAAAAGACTAATGATTCTTAATAGATTGGAATGACACATAATTAATTAACTATGGTACTGTTTAATAATGCTTTGTAATTAATTAAGGCTACAAATGATTAATTAATTAACTGTAATTAGACAAATGATTAATTAACGACAAATGATTAATTAACTGTAATTATACAAATGATTAATTAACTGTAATTAGACAAATGATTAATTAATGACAAATGATTAATTAACTGTAATTAGGAAAAGGTTAATGATTCTTAATTATACTCTGTAACTGAAAAGAATGCGATTATTTCATAATATTTTGTAACCAGGAAAAGAAGGCTACTGATTCTATGTAAAACAATTAATGAACATTTTTCTGTAATACTACATACTTGGTACAGAAATGTTCAATAACTGGGCTATGAATGCCACGAACTATCAATGAAGACTGTAATTGTCAATATTATGTGACTTGATGTCCTTCACCTCATAAGCTGACTACCCTGAATTACTGCAATGTCCATTTGTCCTGTTTATCCCAGTGATCATGGAGCACTATATTTGGTTTTGCACTAATTCTACGTTGGTGTGCCTTGTAAGAGTGTGGTGTTGACACGACATGCTGTCCACCACCATGAGCGATGAAGACATTATTATGGTCCCACTGTTTGGTGTACCTAATGTACTGCCAAAATGAAAACATGGAACATTACTACGACAGTTCAGTGTCTTGGCTACACTGATAAATTCTGATGGGAAAAGAACTTCAAGTTGTGTCACTTGGTGTTGTACTACTGTGGAAAGATATGGACTTTCAGAGCAGCTGTGTGCAATCTAAAGTGCTACAACCATGATGCAATCCTTCCCTTTCCTATCCTGATTCTTGTCACATAAAGAAAAAATTTTTTTTTGGTAACATCATTTATGTTCATAGGTTATACATTTTTCGATTCGCTAAACTCCAGTGTGAGTACACTTATGTCACTGGTCGACATGATGTTTGCCATTATGTTTATTTGTTGTGAAAATACTAAAGACATTTTTCAGTGCATGTGCACTTTGGACATGAATTTTTTTTGCCATTATGTTTATTTGTTGTGAAAATGCTAAAGACATTTTTCAGTGCATGTACACTTGTCAACATAATATTTTGCCAGTCTGTTTATTTGTTCTGAATATGCTAAAGAATTTTTTCAGTGCCTGTGCACTTTGTTATCTGTCAAATAATTTGTATATACTTTTCTGATTTGCTACTATGTTTTGTACTCACATTTTGTCTTTGTCTGATATATTTTGTACTTAGTGCGTGTGCACAACATTTACTTTATGTACTACATCTAATTATTCTTGCCAGTCTGTTTATTTGTTCTGCATATGCTAAAGAATTTTTTCAGTGCCTGTGCACTTTATCTGTCAAAAAGTTTGTATATACTTTTTTCTGATTTGCTACTATGTTTAGTATTCACATTTTGTCCTTGTCTGATATATTTTGTACTTAGTGCGTGTGCACAACATTTAAATATTCTGTAAGTTGTAGGATTTTGTTAATTAAAGAAAAATTTTACCGCGCTTGGCAAGTCCAAATGACTCACCATCGCTGCCAAATTTTTGCCCCCCGAGTGGAGGGTTATGAAACACGTATGTAACGCAGCAGCGATGGCGAGGCATTGTAGCATCTGTGACCAGAGAGTATGCGCTTGATCGCGCGAGTGTTGCGAGCGGTTCTCAGTCAGTAGTAGTCTTTGCGAGTTAGTTGTCGCTATGCAGAGTAGCAGTCAGTCAGTCGTTGCGAGTCTGTCAGTTCAGTCGTTGCGAGTCTGTAGCTCTGTCTAGTTGAGAGCAGTACTCAGTCTGTAGTCGTCATGCAGAGCGGTCGGTCAGTAGTAGCAGCCCAGTGCGGTTGTGTGATGTAGGCGGTCGGCAACAATGGTCAAGATGAGGAATAAGGTATACTGTTAATTAATATAATCATTAGATAATGAAAAATTTTATTTATTGTAATTATTCTCCAACAAGTCTCCCAATAATAATTTTTTATTTCAAAAGCATTTTCTCAAAAGTTTAATTTTTTTGAACTAAAGATCTCGTTGCACTTCCCATTTCATTCCACTTCTTTTTGAAGAAAAATTTCACTAGAATTACAAAAAAAAGGAGAATATTATTATTTGCAATGTAGTTCCTCCAAGTGGTGCGCAACAACAACAAGAGCAGATATGTGACATCCATTTATTCTGAGGTAAGACTTTAATTCTGATTGTTTTTACACAGGGCCAAAAACCGATATTTCGGTTTAATTGAATTTTCTTGTCACTGAATGGACTTTAATTTTTTGAAGGATTTATAATTGAGTCAGATTGCGAATTTCACATTTGTTGCGATAGTCAGTACATTTGATTGTAGGCAGGTTACGCATAGAGCCATGTCCATCAGCATTTCTAATTAGTATCGTTATTTTCTTTTAAAATTTTTGTGGGGAGGTTACACTTGGCCCCCATTTCTATTAAGTATTGCTATGTTTTCTTATAAAAAAAATTGCGGTGGGGAGGTTACAACACATCAGTGGGAGATTCGTACTATTGGTTTCCATTTTGTTACTACTTCCGCTGCGCAAGGCATTGTGCCTGATTTCTCAAGTAGGAAACGTTTTCAGACGCAAAATTTACGCCTATTTCAAGAAAATATCTTAATTACGGCTCTAACTAAAATTGAGAACACATTTTGTACATACTTAGAAACACTGTAGATGTCGATAAATACAAGGTGAACATTAATAACACCGACAAACTGCAGGGACGGATTTGTGACTGCAAATTGAGGAAAAATTGTGCTATGAACATGTGTCCGGGAATGGACAGCGTACGTGCAACGACAACAAATCGTCCCGGAACGCAATACAGAGCCACATCGCATCCACGCCACAAGAGATGTTCAAAGTGGCCTCCTTGGGATGCAGTGTCATGGAGGATACACATAATCGTACTTTGGCTTACACCATTTTGGCGGACCACTTGCCTAGAGCTTGTATTAGGGTTCGGCTCAATATCCTGTGGAAACTAGTCCTCCAAACTTGGTGTACACACAGTTCGCCGCCTCCCTGCACGTTTATCTGTGTAGGAGGACCCATGATCACTCAAAGAGCGAACAAGGCTTGAAATGGTATGCGATGTTGTTGGTGTCTCTGAGGGTAATTGCTTTTTTACAGCTGAGCTGCCTCTCGACTGTTCCCACCCGCTTGTCGTAAACAGTCACCCTGTCGGCTTGTTCCCGACATGAATACCGGACCATTCTACTGATATCAGAACGGTGTGTCAGACACACAGCCTGCAGCACACGAGGAACACACGGCATGTCGTCAGAGAAAGTTTCATTAGTCAGCGCCATCTACTGTAGCAGCGATGCATTTCGGAACACTTTTTCATTGAACCTTTTTTCCTCCATTTCCAGTCAGGAATTCGTCCTTGCAGTTTGTTGTTTTTTTTTATTAATGTTCACCATGTGCATCAGTTTCAGAAATTTTACATGACTGTTGTGTAGAGACTCCAAAGTTCATATTTGCTCATAATTAAATGTCGACAGAATTTGAAACTCCCTTCACCGAATGTTGTACATAGTAAACGATTCGTAACAAAAGACCTACCGTCGATTTTCTTGTCCTTCGTCTGCTAAGAAAAGTATAACAGCACGTGGGCCCTGTTTGCGTGCATTTGATAATAAAGTTGCCATAGTTCACTTTTTCGCATTTACTGCGCACACTGCGAAACGACACTATCTGTGCTTATACACCCGCATCGGAGTCGCGCTACTTTGCATATACGCTGCAGCGACGCCCTCAGACGGAAACCTTTTGATCGCCTCCTTATAATTTAAACCACAGTAAAGTTGCCAGCATCCGCTTCCGTAGACGAGTGGTCAGCGCAAATGTGTGTCGTGCAGAGGACCAGGGTTAGATTCCCGGTACTGCCTACGTTTTTTCTGCGGTGGGAGGACTGCTAGATGCTGCACTCATCCTCGCGATGCCACTTGAGGAGCTACTTCAGTGAGAAGTAGCGGCTCCACAGTCTGATAAACTGTGTGCTGACACACGCCCCTCCATACCAAATCCGCGTGACGCTGCAAGGCAGAGGATGACACGGTGGCCGGAGACATCATTTTGGCCTTCAAGGTTTGAACGAGGGCCTCGTAGATGCGAGAATGAGGATGAACTTGCTACTAAGGAAGATGCAGCACAGTTTAAGTATTGGGCTCGGTCAGTAGCGGCGTTCAAATCTCTGACTGGGCAAAATCACTTCAAGGCAAATGGCTGGGGAGCTCCTTCCACGAGGGCGTCTTGAAATGTAATGACTCCAAATTTTTTATTATGTTGTCAGTGCACATTGAGGTATTACGCGTCATCCATATTACTCGGGTGACTTTCTCACAAGTTGCAACCTTCTGCTACTGGAGGGCTCCGGATATAAGGGTGTAACATGAAGGTGTGTAACGTAACTATGTCGTTGAGTCAGAAACAGCGTGTTGCAATCGAGTTTCTGACCAGAGAAAACATGTCTACAATTGGAACCCATAGAAGAATGAAAGCTGAGTGTGCTAATGATTGCATCGACATCGTTAATACATGACATTGTGTTGTTCGTGCTCGTAATGATGGAAGCGGTGGTGCTAATTTTAACATGTGTGACAACAACTCAAATGAATGACAGCGTACGGCAACCGACGAGACTCACAGGAATCCGGTTGATGAACTCATCAGAGAAAATAGCCGGATAACACAGACTGAGCTCTTAGTAGGTGTGGCACATCACGACAGAACTGCGCTACAGACAATTTCTTTTGCGTTTTGAGCATGCGGGCTATCGATTTATTAACAACATTATGACAGGTGACGAAAGCTGAACTCACTATTCTGACCCCGAGAACAAGAGAGCATCACTGAAGTTCCTCCACAAAGTTTCATCGACGGCAAAAGATTCGAGGCAATCCCATCAGCAGGGGAGCGTTCAAGGTGTCGTGCATTTGTAATTCATGCCTAAAAACACCATCGTAAGCTGTGCATGGTACTGCGAGACCCTCAGAAGCTCAAATTCGTAGAGTTCGTCCACACATAGAATACCCTCCCCTTCACCATGACAATACCAAACCACACACGAGCGTTGCGACATTTCAAACAATCCAACGCCTTGGGTTCATTGTCATCGATCATTCTCCACACAGTCCAGCTTGGCCCTATCCGATTTTCATCTGTTTTAGAAACACCATCGAGGGCTTCACTTCGATAGTGATGCAAGTGGTGCAAGCAGTGGTACGGTTGTGGCTCGCTCAACAAAATCAAACATTCTGCACTGACAATGCTAACAAACTAGCCTCTTGTTAGGAGAAATGTGTTCGTTGCCAAGGTGACTGTGTTGAGAAATAAATGCTACGGTAATTTCCAAAGTAATGCACACTGTACTACAGAACCGAAGAAAATAATTTGTTTTACAAATGCCTTTACAGGCCTTGAATACAGTCTCCTTTCTTGCTCATGAGAGCTCTCCAGCGTTTTGGCAGCTTTTGTCTTCTGGGCAGGGCACCTTCATTGCTGAGCTGTCTGAGTATTTGAATCACCTCATCGTCTGTATCAAAATGTGTTCCACGGAGTTGTTCCTTCACCTTTGTAAACAAATCAAAGTCCGTTGGCTCATATAAGGACTGTAGGGTGAATGGTGATTTCCCATCCATATTTGTCGAGTGTTTCTCTCACTGGTAGGGTAATATGTGATGTTGCGATAACGTGCTAAATAAGGACTATAGCTACAAGCCTGTTCTTTGACAAATTTTCCGGCGCAAAACATTTTGCAAAACAACATGTAGTACGCACCTGTTACAGACCTTCCGTATGCACTCTCTTTATAGGTATGACTCCATTCGTGTCATACGCAAAGATCATCATGAGTTTCACCTTTGATTGTTGACGGTGGAATTTTTTCGGGCGTGAGGAGTCGGAACTTTTCCATTGCGACGCCCGAGACTTCAGTTCTCGCTCAAAATCTCCTATCCTGGTTACATCAAGTGCAACAGTTCTTTTTAGAGACCTCTCCTTTTACGATGACGTTGAAGCAATTCTTCTGTTCTTCACTCAGATTACGAGGAAGCCATCTGGCAGCAATTTTTGTCATCTTTAACTTTTGATTCTGTAAACTGTAGAGACAGACATTCTGGCACCATATCCAATTTCCTTGCGTTTTTTTCGATGCTCTCTTAAAATGTTGTTAACAATAACCTGAGAAGTGTAGTCTGTTGCAGTTGATGGTATTTCACTTCTTTTGTTGTTTTCAGTGCTTACTCGACGTTCACGGAAAGGAGCAGACTGTCGTGATACTGTGCTCCGATCCAGTACACTATTCCCACACAATTCTCTCAAAGCGTTGTACACTACTGGCCATTAAAATTGCTACACCAAGAAGAAATGCAGATGATACACGGATATTCGTTGGACAAATATATTATACTAGAACTGACATGTGATTACATTTTCACGCAATTTGGGTGCACTGATCCTGAGAAATCAGTACCCAGAACAACCACCTCTGGCCGTAATAGCGGCCTTGATACGTCTTGCCATTGAGTCAAACAGAGCACGGATGGCGTGTACAGGTACAGCTGCCCATGCAGCTTCAACGCGATACCACAGATCATCACGAGTGGTGACTGGCGTATTGTGACGAGCCAGTTGCTCGGCCACCATTGACCAGACGTTTTCAATTGGTGAGAGAGTTGGAGAATGTGCTGGACAGGGCAGCCACCGAACATTTTCTGTATCCAGAAAGGACCGTACAGGACCTGCAACATGCGGTCGTACATTATCCTGCTGAAAAGTAGGGTTTCGCAGGGATCGAATGAAGGGTAGAGCCACGGGTCGTAACACATCTGAAATGTAACGTCCACTGTTCAAGGTGCCGTCAATGCGAACAAGAGGTGACCGTGACGTGTAACCAATGACACCCCATAAATCACGCCGGATAATACGCCAGTATGGCGATGGCGAATACACGCTTCCAATGTGCGTTCATCGCGGTGTCACCAAATACGGATGGGACCATCATGATGCTGTAAACAGAACCTGGATTCGTCCGAAAAAATGACGTTTTGCCATTCGTGCACCCAGGTTCGTCGTTGAGTACACCATCGCAGGCGCTCCTGTCTGTGATGCAGCTTCAAGGGTAGCCGCACCCATGGTCTCCGAGCTGGTAGTCCATGTGGCTGCAAACGTCGTCGAACTGTTCGTGCAGATGGTTGTGGTCTGGCAAACGTCCCCATCTGTAGACTCAGGGATCGAGATGTGGCTGCACGATCCATTACAGCCATGTGGATAAGATGCCTGTCATCTCGACTGCTAGTGATACGAGGCCGTTCGGATCCAGCACGGCGTTCCGTATTACCCTCCTGAACCCACCGATTCCATATTCTGCTAACAGTCATTGGATCTCGACCAACGCGAGCAGCAATGTAGCGATAGGATAAGCCGCAATCGTGATAGGCTACAATCCGACCGTTATCAAAGTCGGAAACGTGATGGTACGAATTTCTCCTCCTTACACGACGCATCACAACAACGTTTCAGCAGGCAACGCCGGTCAACTACTGTTTGTGTATGAGAAATCGGTTGGAGACTTTCCTCATGTCAGTACGTTGTAGGTGTCGCAACCGGCGCCAACCTTGTGTGAATGTTCTGAAAAGCTAATCATTTGTATATCACAGCATCTTCTTCCTGTCGGTTAAATTTCGCGTCTGTAGCACGTCATCTTCGTGGTGTAGCAATTTTAATGACCAGTAGTGTAAATTTACATCTGTTTGTTTCGACATAAGGATTCGACATTAGTCTAGGAACGCTGGTCACTACACGTCATCCGACACGACTCAGTTTCAGCTGCATTTTAAAACTGAACTGCTCACGAGGCAGCCATGCAAACCAGCAAACACATATACGATCGTCACGTCTAAAATCTCCTTCACAACTGGCATGAATTTCAACTTGATCGGATCACCGTAATGGTCGCGCTTGCACAGTGGGCAGGACTTCTGAAATTACACTCGTATGCAGGCATGAAGAAGAAAGATGTAGAACCTTTATATATTTTGTTTCATTTAAAAAAACTTTAAAATTCAACCATTTATTAACGTGTTGCACGTTCCCGCTCCAAGTGCTCAGCAACAAGACAAAGGAAGAAGGATACGGATGGTGAGACGCCGTATACAAACGCTCCCCTTCCGAGAGACCGGCGAGCGTAGGTGGGAGTGTTCCGCGGCCGCTGCGCTGCGGGACGGGATGATTTGCAGACGCGCGGCCGCGGGCCCCGTTGCGAGCAGCGAGCCGCTTGCTGAGCGCCGCCGCCGGCCGCTGGTCGCGTGGGCGGAAGAGGCTGTCCGGCGGCGGCAGCGGCGGCGGCGGCGGCGCAGCGCGGTGATCGCCATCGCTTGGCGGCTGCGGCTGCGGCAGCGTGCTGGGTCAGTGGGCCAGCCGAGGCGCGCGGCCGTCGACCCCGGCGGCCCTCGGCTGCGCTCGGCACGCTTCGGCTGCCGCTTCGGCCGCACGCCGGCCTTGGGCCGCGGGCACACTTTCTCCCGCGGAGCCCAGCCGGCAGGCCGTTCACCCCGGTTTCTCTCAGCAAGGTCTTCTCCCAGCCACCCGGCAACCCGCCGCTCTCCTCTGTACTCTCCTGTGGGTGCTCACCCCCTCTTCGACCGCACAGAATCCTTCCAAAGACTATATACAGGAAAACTGTTCTTTCTCGACACTCCTCAATTTTTGCCTTATAAGGTGTACAGTGGTCAATTACTAACACCTTAGTGTATCACTACACGATCGGAGGTTACTTACTACAGTCAGTCACAGTTATCAAGTACGGAGACTGGAATAGAAGGGAGAACCGATAGAGGTACTCAAGGTTCCCTCCGCCACCCACCGTCAGGTGACTTGCGGAGTATGGATGTAGATGTAGATCCAGTTTACGCAGACAGTGCTGTAGTCTCGCTTTGTGTGGGCGATAGGAAAGAACTGAACTATAACAGGTAGGAAGGATGAAGAAACGTATTTCTTCTCCACAAAGCGGGAGACGTTACAGTTACCTTGAGAAAGGATGTCGTGGTGAAGGGATGGTCAAGTTTCTCCGATTTAAAGCATTGCCTGATGTCTCCTAGAAATTTGACAATAACTGGAAAGTTATTAGCTGGTGAAGGATGAGTGTGGGGAGAAGGTACTGAGATGCGGAGTAATAGGCGGAGAGCAGAACGTTAGGGACCTTACAGGACGTGACCACTGGCGGGAGGAACGGAGACCCAAGGAACACGGGTAAAAGTTCCAAACTTTCGGATAACGCCTTTGTGGAATTGTAGTGGGAGTAAAACCACACACCCTACCTATCAATATCCAGTAGTTTAATGCCATAGAGCTGGCAACCATAACATGTTCTGGCGACGAGGCAAATGGTTATGGCACTATTTGAAGCATAATATCACGATATGTAAAACGAAACCTGTGTTGATGTTCACACACTTGCAGAAGATTAATTCGCAGTGTTTTGTCTCCGCCGTGTTGCCAAGGGATAGTGCCAAGTTGCGCGATTGGTGTAGCAGGGAGCCAAGGCGCCATACTGGCTGTTGATGGACTGATGTACGAGAAAGACCTGGTGGTGTACAGTGGTCAATTACTAACACTCTAGGATATCACTACACGATCGGAGATTACTTACTACAGTCAGTCATAGTTACCAAGTACGTACAACCGTCTGTCTGGAACGACAACATATATACAGAAGTGGGAAAATCAAAAACAGTTCTATGATTAATCTGGAGAACCCCAAGGAAGTTTAATTCACTCCCGTAGGAGGTCGTCAACGAGACACTCGTTCGACCAAATTCATTAGTATCTGCAATTCCATGTTATATAAATGGAAGACCGAGACCGCAGCTCGTCGATGACATGCAAAAAACAGACATCCAACACCCGTAAATTATTCCATAAGTTTACGGCTGTTGGTTATCTGTTTTCTGCAGTTCATTAGTACTCTTTCTCAGACTGAGGTGGATTAATAGAAGACACAGATAAAGTCAATAACATCTGCGCGACTCTTCATAAATTTGCTTGGTCAGCATAAGAGCGCCGAGGAAATTATCAACACACTCTTGTGGGGATAGCACGAAATAGGCATGCTTCACTCTTGATATTCTGTAATCAAGAGACGTACGAGGTGCATTCAAGTTCTAAGGCCTCCGATTTTTTTTTCTCCGGACTGGAAAGAGATAGAAACATGTGCATTGTTTTGAAATGAGGCCGCATTCATTGTCAATACGTCCCAGAGATGGCAGCACCATACGGCAAATGGAATTTTACCGCCAGCGGCGAGAATGAGAACTGTTTTAAATACTTAAAATGGAGACGTTTTCCTTACTTGAACAGTGTGCAATCATTCGTTTTCTGAATTTGTGTGGTGTGAAACCAATTGAAATTCATCGACAGTTGAGGGAAACATGTGGTGATGGAGTTATGGATGTGTCGAAAGTACTTTTGTGGGTACGACAGTTTAATGAAGGCAGAACATCGTGTGACAACAAACTGAAAAAACCTCGGGCTCACACAATCCGGTCTGACGACATGATCGAGAATGTGGAGAGAATTGTTTTTGGGGATCACCGAATGACTGTTGAACAGATCACCTCCAGAGTTGGCATTTCTGTGGGTTCTGTGCACACAATCCTGCATGACGACCTGAAAATGCGAAAAGTGTCATCCAGGTGGGTGCCACGAATGCTGACGGACGACCACATGGCTGCCCGTGTGGCATGTTGCCAAGCAATGTTGACGCGCAACGACAGCATGAATGGGACTTTCTTTTCGTCGGTTGTGACAATGGATGAGACGTGGATGCCATTTTTCAATCCAGAAACAAAGCGCCAGTCAGCTCAATGGAAGCACACAGATTCACCGCCACCAAAAAATTTCGGGTAACCGCCAGTGCTGAAAAAATGATGGTGTCCATGTTCTGGGACAGCGAGGGCGTAATCCTTACCCATTGCATTCCAAAGGGCACTACGGTAACATGTGCATCCTACGAAAATGTTTTGAAGAACAAATTCCTTCCTGCACTGCAACAAAAACGTCCAGGAAGGGCTGCGCGTGTGCTGTTTCACCATGACAATGCACCCGCACATCGAGCTGATGTTATGCAACAGTTTCTTCGTGATAACAAATTTGAAGTGATTCCTCATGCTCCCTACTCACCTGACCTGGCTCCTAGTGACTTTTGGCTTTTTCCAACAATGAAAGACATTCTCCGTGACCGCACGTTCACCAGCCGTGCTGCTATTGCCTCAGCGATTTTTCAGTGGTCAAAACAGACTCCTAAAGAAGCCTTCGCCGCTGCTATGGAATCATGGCGTCACCGTTGTGAAAAATGTGTACGTCTGCAGGGCGATTACGTCGAGAAGTAACGCCAGTTTCATCGATTTCGGGTGAGTAGTTAATTAGAAAAAAAATCGGAGGCCTTAAAACTTGAATGCACCTCGTATTACCCATATGAAGCCCGCGTCTCATGTTTTACTGGTTAGCGTAGCTGCCTCTAGATCGCACGGTCCCGGGTTCACTTCCGGTTGGGTCAGTTTCCTTCACTCCGGAACTCGGTGTTTGTGCTTTCCTAATCATTTAATCTCATGCTCATCAAAAAGACGCGCAGGTAACCGAAGTGGCGTCAAATAGACGTGCAGGCGGCTGAACAAGTCCTGACGGTGTCCCCCTGGGTAATAGTGGCATTCGATCACCTTTTTTTTTACCTATTCGTGCCTACATTTTTGCTAATAACCACGTGGATAAGAGTGAAGAAATTCGGGGCTGTACGGCAACTATGTTTCACCTTACCATTCATGAAAGAAGGAGGAAGGTGGGGAGGGCGCGATACGATTCTTGGCTTTTAGAACATGAGGGTGGACGTAGGTGTAAATTACTGCAGAATCACAAATCTGTAATTCTAGCCATTGCTCCCACTCTATGGATGTAAATGTCCATCAAAGCTTAATACATTCACCCTATATCGTGAAATTTACAATGAATCTGTTGAGCCAATTAATAAACAAATTTGTGAAATGATTAACTACTAGACCCAAATTTAGAGAACTGGGGTTGATACAAAGTGGGGAAAATAAAACTGACCCTGAAAAATATTTTTCGCAGCTCAAGATAGTCAACTCGGCTCACTTCATGCTCCTCAGGAGCCTGTCTTAAGTTGCATGGCGTATTTTCCGGCCCAGTTTTATGTTGCTCACCCTACGTATTCTATCCGGTCATTGTGATTTTCGAATAAAGGAAATTTGAAGAGGTCTGCAAATTAGGGTTGTAATTTTCTGAATATCTGAAGCTCTAGCAAGATAACACATATGCACATATGCACAGTTCAGACAAGAAGCGAGAAATGGAAGACTTTTACATTTTGTGCCAAATGATGAGGAAAGACTTTTTACGAAGCGTAATTTGTAAAAAAGAAAATAAATAAATAAATAAAGAAAGAAAAAAATTCAGGATTTTAATCGCTGCAATGCCAGAAATTTAAAGTTTCAAATAACTGAATCGTGAATAGAAAAAAATATTTCTTCGAACACGCACCCTGTCCTACCACATAGAAATGTATCAATGTAGGAACCGTCTGGAGTCTCAAGTCCGGTGGACCATGCAATGGAACAAGTGCGCCAAGAACTATTTCTCTTAAAAATTTCTCAAATCAAACAATATCAAATCTTCCCCCCCCCCCCCCCCCCCCTCCCTCACCAACACAGACATTGCTTCTGATGTACCTTCAGCTGAATTTCTTCATTGTATGAAACGTGAAATTTCTCTTTGAGTGTTTGCGGTTTCCCTCTAATGGATTCGGGAGGACGACGGTTCAATCCCGCGTCCGCCCATCCTGATTTAGGCTTTCCGTGATTTCCCTAAATCGCTCCAGGCAAATGCCGGGATGGTTCCTTTGAAAAGGCACGGCCGACTTCCTTCCCCGTCCTTCCCTAATCCGATGAGACCGATGACCTCGCTGTTTGGTCTCTTCCCCCAAACAATCCAACCCAACCCAACACCTCTAATGGAACACAGTCACTGAGTGCACAAGAATCCAGAATGCCAGAGTACTCGATCTTTCTTTCTCTTGGTGTTCCACGATGTTCCCTACCTACCTTCTCGGCTATTAATTACAGCAGTCGTAGTTAAAAACTAAAATACTTGAAAACCACTGACAGAGAGGCCTTCCTCATGGCTCTTGAAAGGAACTGCAGTGTAATTCGATTTCACTTCCATTCATAACATCCTATGATCGTAATGCATTTTTATGAAAACAAGCTAATTAATTTAGCGCTACGCAAGGACCCTGCTGATGAAGCATTATCTCGGTGCATGTAACATCATCGATTATTTTTTCTCATAAAATTTCTGAAGGTTTCAGTCAGCGTGGAAGGACATGAAGGCAACAGTTAGCTGCCCTTCCTCTTTGTTTAGAGATGTGCATAGCAAGTGTGTTTTAACTTACTTTCAATCGCTTTTTAGCTCTATTTTATACGCTAAATCTCAAGCGCGCTAGATGTTGATTTATTCACACTGGCAAACAGGACACTTCACTGTTTTTGCCCTTTCGTTTGTCATAATTATGATTGCTCTCGACGAACCGTGAAGCAGGCGGCGTGGAGTGCTGCCGGTGTGAGTCATGGCGTTTCTCCTGCTGGCCTCCGGATATGATGCGAGGGGAGCGCCTCAGTAGGTCGGAGGGACCCGAATACACTGCTGCGCACTTTTCCGCTGCTCGCCTTAACTCACGCTACACACTGAATCGGAAGAGGGGGCGGGGAATAATGCCTCCCATATAGTATTTATTTTCATTAGTGTTTAAGCTTATCACACTGAAACGCGTGAATTAATACTCGCAAGCTGTTGGGCGGAGACCTTTTCGAGCACTCTTTTTGAACTTACGTTCCCTTACACTTTTAGCATTGCTTCGTACAATTCACTGTGACTTTATTATGTGAGAAGAGATATCATGCAAAACAAATCGTCTGTTGGTCATACGAAGCTGTTCGTAACTGTTAGTAGGATATGTTGAAAGGAGCTGAGTGGGAACGGAAGTGCTTTACTTCCAGCGAGATGTGTACAACTTTTCGTCAACGACGGGAACTCCACGAAGAAGAGGAAATGTGTGTAATTTTAGGATTAGATATCTTATCACTTTTATCTCCGTATTAGCAAACACTTGTACTTAAAATACATCAAAATTACGCCGAGCTAGAGAGTCAACATATAAAATCAAATTAGTTTACACATGTATTGAGTGCATCTAAAGCCGAGCGTCGAAGTCAAAGTTTCTGTACAGTATCACGTATTGTCGGAAATAGGTTTTAGGCCGGAGGACCACGTCGGGGTTGTTAGTAAGTGATTATGAGTATTCCTTGAATCTGGAGGTACAGTTTACGGCTAGAATTTGCTTTGTGACAAATAAAAATTTGGGTCTGAACAAGATTCGAACCGGGATTTCCTGTTTTCGCGGGCAGTCAGCTTAACATTTATGTTATCTGACGCCAGCCGCGGTGGCGGAGCGGTTCTAGGCGCTCCAGTCCCGATCCACGTGGATGCTATTGTCGGAGGTTCGAATCCTGTCTCGGGCATGGATGGGTGTGATGTCCTTAGGTTAGTTAGGTTTAAGTAGTTCTAAGCCTAGCGGATTGATGACCTCAGATGTAAAGTCCCATATTGATCAGAGCCATTTGTACCATTTGTTATCTGACAACTCCTCCAAGGCTGGTACGAACTACTAATTTCAGAAGACTACTCACAGAAGTTCTCCACATGATACTGTAAGTAGGCTGTTTATGTTTTCTTATTGGCAACGTTACATAGCGCTCAATATGAAAATCACTGGCTGTGCTGTGTGCAGTCTGTGGCTGCTTTGCATTGTTGTAATACTCGCCATTGTAGTGTTAGGCAGCTGGCTGTGAACAGCGCGTGGCGTTGCGCAGTTGGAGGTGAGCCGCCAGCAGTGGTGGATGTGGGGAGAGAGATGGCGGAGTTTTGAAATTTGTCATGAACTGCTATATTTATATATGATGATATCAAGGTAAATACATTGTTTGTTCTCTATTAATATCTTTCATTTGCTAACTATCCCTATCAGTAGTTAGTGCCTTCCATAGTTTGAATCTTTTATTTAGCTGGCAGTAGTGGCGCTCGCTGTATTGCAGTAGCTTGAGTAGCGAAGATTTTTGTGAGGTAAGTGATTTGTGAAAGGTATAGTTTAATGTTAGTCAGGGCCATTCTTTTGTAGGGAATTTTGAAAGTCAGATTGCGTTCCGCTAACAAAATATTGTGTGTCAGTTTAAGCACAGTCATGTATAATTGTTCAAAGGGGACGTTTCATATCAATGTAAGTAGGCTGTTTATGTTTTCTTATTGGCAACGTTACATAGCGCTCAATATGAAAATCACTGGCTGTGCTGTGTGCAGTCTGTGGCTGCTTTGCATTGTTGTAATACTCGCCATTGTAGTGTTAGGCAGCTGGCTGTGAACAGCGCGTAGCGTTGCGCAGTTGGAGGTGAGCCGCCAGCAGTGGTGGATGTGGGGAGAGAGATGGCGGAGTTTTGAAATTTGTCATGAACTGCTATATTTATATATGATGATATCAAGGTAAATACATTGTTTGTTCTCTATTAATATCTTTCATTTGCTAACTATCCCTATCAGTAGTTAGTGCCTTCCATAGTTTGAATCTTTTATTTAGCTGGCAGTAGTGGCGCTCGCTGTATTGCAGTAGCTTGAGTAGCGAAGATTTTTGTGAGGTAAGTGATTTGTGAAAGGTATAGTTTAATGTTAGTCAGGGCCATTCTTTTGTAGGGAATTTTGAAAGTCAGATTGCGTTCCGCTAACAAAATATTGTGTGTCAGTTTAAGCACAGTCATGTATAATTGTTCAAAGGGGACGTTTCAATACATGAGAATGTCCAACCTAGGAACGACAGAGTTTAGCCACTCACTGTAACGAGACAATTAGTTACGTAACACTAAAACCGATGTAGAGCGATACTGAAAGCATAATCAAAGGGAACGTCTCGATACTTACGGGAAGCCACTGGGTATTTAAATGGAGAGGCTCGTACGAGTAACTGAACCTCACTACCTTCAAATGTTAGTATCTATGGCTACCTCGCCCAGTTAGAAACGAGACAAAACTCTAGAACGGCTTCAGCAGTAGCAGTTTTGGGAAATATTGTGCTGAACTGATTTAGGTAAGGAGGGTCCCAGTTCCGATTCTATAGTCGTACTAACACGAACAATTCAAAATTTAACTCACTACTGTTGAAGACGGTATTGGATGTGTGCGGAAATGTGTGGTAAGGTCTTATGAGACCAAACTGCAGAGGTCATCGGGCCCTAAGCCTACGCAATACTTAATCTAACTTAAACTAAGTTACACTGTGGACAACACGCACCCATGCCCGAGGGAGGACTCGAATCTCCGACGGGGGGAGCCGCACGGACCGTGACAAGGTGCCTGGATGTCGCAACTTAAAAATTGAGCGAGACGAGCCTCTAAATTTTCAAAATCATAAATTTAGAATCCTTATTTTGTTGTTCTGCATTATCTGAAGAACAGATAGAACGTACTGTGGAGCCTTCTGTTACAGTTTCTTTGTATTATTAGATTACAAAGAACAGAAAAAAATCCTTGGCTGTTTTAGTACGTTTCTTTAGAAAAACTCAGAATTTTAGGTTTTTCAGTTGATCCGTGCGACCCATTCATTGCCCGTTTGTTCCACTCTCTACTACTACACGTTTTATACAAGTGACTTCGTGTAAATGGACTGCTCGTGGTGGATGCCTGCCATACGCTTGCGTGTAAAACTGACGTCAACGACGTCGTGATTGTGTCAGTGACGTCAATGATCAGTTGACTGCGGCAAATGTCGGGTTATAAAAACCTCTGATAGCCGAAGACTGCGCATGCGCAGAAACGGGGAATAGTGGTGTTGTCTCCTAACGTCGGAAGTTAAACAATTCTCGCCAGCAGCGCTACTGCTCGGCTGTGGTGGTACTGTCGCTGCTCAGATATTCGTTATTATTTTTGTGTTACTGTCTCTGTTAATATACATCTCTAAAAATAGTATCACAATACACTAATTTTGAACCGCTCTAAGTAAAGGGCACGTAAAATTGCGTTTTCAAAATCATTCTGTTGTAAGGAGGAACAAATGGACGCTTACCGTCGACACTGGGAGTCGCATAAAGGACATGATGATCAGTATGTCTTTGGGATAACTCCAGCTATACACTACAAAATCGAAATTACAGATATCTTCCGAAACTCCTGAGGAAATACGCTTGACAGCTCTTAGAAGGAGCGCGCTCCTCAGGGTGTCCAGGAGGAATGCTCAATATTCAGGGATGATGCGGGAACGATCATTCGATGCAAAAAAGTATAGTGAAGATGGACTCTAAAATGCATACTTTAAAAGCCATGAACACTTGATCAGTAGATGAGATGTGTTTCGCAGTAGCGAAAATGAGGAAGGTATTCAGTTTCGAGTGCATGTGTACTAGAAATTTTTTTCTTGTTTTGATCCATACTATCAACTCTGAATGTTTGTCAGACGATTTGTGCTTCAACCAATATATATACACGTTGTTGTATGGAAACTTTTGGTTGATACCTTTTTCTGTTGTCAGTAGAGTAGAGAACTGGCGAGAAACATCTCAATGAATGTTTGCTTTGATCATTAACATATTACTATCATCGCTAGCTCTGTTACTATTTTCCGACTTTTTCTAAAGATGTACAGTCCACTATTTCCCTACTTTTAACGGTTAGTGAAACACTAATCATAAAGGTTCCAAATTGTCGAGAAACACCAGTCAGAACACACGCAGTTTTGGCGCTGACGTGTAAACACCTTCGACCATAGATACTAGTAGACTGGCCTTGCTGTGCAGAAGCTATAGGGCTGGTGTGGCTCCAACATAAACCACGTGACTGTTGGCAAAACGTGGCAGGACTTCAAATCAGCGGTCTGCCACCCTATGTTTGTATCGTATTTTACCCACATTTCTCAATTGACTGCCAAACGCTTCCAACAAAAATTACTTTTTTATTTGCGAAAAATTATGTCAGAACTGCGTTTGACCTGGATTTGTTCACAGTACCATTTATAAAATCTAACAAATACATCGAACCCCCTCTGCTGGCCAGCGGGACGAAATTACTGTAAACTATCAATTAATATAAAATGTCGTTAAAATTCTTTTAAACGGTAAGACTGGGCTCGTGTTAAAACTTTAAATATTGGATTCGCCGCGTTTTGAGCTCTAGTCAATTATAAAAGAAGATGGGATATGGGAATTATGTCAGCTATAGGTGCCAAAATTGTCGACTTTAGGAGCAGATCCATTTTAGAGTATCAATTTTAAGTGCACTTCAAAGGTTGAGTTCCTATTATTTTTACAAAACTTTAAACTATCAATTTAAAAAATATATATATATTTTAAATGAAAGGTGAGACTTTGAAGTTTCAGAAAATAATTTTGGAGCCTACATTTATTTAATAGTATTAGAAGGTAGAAAAAAATTCTCTTCATGTGTCGACTATAGATGCTCTTACCTTATTATAGTCTCACTTGTATATACAAAAAGGCGCGTATGTGCAGATGGCTTAAAGTTTTTTCGTTTCAGGGCCTGTATCCAAAGCTGCCTTCGGTTTTGATTCTTAGTGAACCTAAAAGTAGGACCGAGAAACAGTTATACTTACTTCTGTAACCAAAAAAATGGTTCAAATGGCTCTGAGCACTATGGGACTTAATATCTGTGGTCACCAGTCCCCTAGAACTTAGAACTACTTAAACCTAACTAACCTAAGGACATCACACACATCCATGCCCGCGGCAGGATTCGAACCTGCGACCGTGGCGGTCACGCGGTGCCAGACTGAAGCGCCTAGAACCGCACGGCCACACCGGCCGGCACTTCTGTAACCGAATTATCACAGTTACTTTCCAAAATGTAATATGAGTCTGACTTTACAGGCATCACTTTCAACACTTTAATTTACGTGATACTCTATTTCAAGTGTAAAAAAACATATAAAAGTCACCTCAGCAGATTTCAATAAACACATCTGTACTATCATACAAACACACGTGAAATGTAATGCCATTTCCCCCAACAAAACGCTGAGTATAGCCATAAGTGCAACACGAAACAACCATGTTTCGCCAACATCCACGTGACTTTAGCCCAGAGATGTTGGAGCCACGAAAATGACGTCAGGGCCAGTCTATTACATTTATGGTCGAAGGTAAACACAAACGACCACTCGTGACAAGGGAAGCTCAGTAAAGGAACAACACCACAGGGGCGCTGCTGTGGACTTCCACAAATAGTCGACTGAGACATGAAAGGCGCTGTTGTAGACCGGACTTTAGGATGCAGCAGACGGCCGAATAGAACCGTTCTACAGTGCACATCTCAATCGCTTCTCATCATCTGAGTTGCCTTAGGAGGACGCTCGTTGTTTTCCAGTGAGGAGAGCGGCCCGCGCCCAGAGACAGGCACGCGCCCGGACTGAGGCTGCGGCGCCTCGGCATCGGCCGCGGCAGCGCCATCGCGTCCTCCTTACTCCGGAGCACGTAACCGCCGCCAGCTTTCTACACAACTATAAATAGAGTAACGACCCGGGGGCACGGCACACGGCGCTGGTAAACATAAACACGGTGCCCCACCTTCGAAGGCTCGTCCACGCTGTCCACTGCCAGCAGCCCCCTCCTCTTCATTACACCACAAAACAGAACGAGGTGGCGCAGTGGTTAGCACTCCGGACTCGCACTTGGGAGAACGACGGTTCAATCCCGTGTCCGGCTATCCTCATTTAGGTTTCCCGTGCTTTTCCTAAACCGCTTGAGGCAAATGCCGGGATGGTCCCTTTGAAAGGGCACAACCGACTTCCTTCCCTAATCCGATGGGACCGATGACCTCGCTGTTTGGTCCCGTCTTCCCAAATCAACCAACCAACTACACCACACCACTGCACATGCCTTCATACAGGTAACCCACACTGGTCACTAACACCTAATGGTTGTAATTAAAGTGCGACTACTCATGATGATCCAGCGTGGCCTGTTATTATCGTGAGGCAGCGAAAGGTTTCTAATGCCTTAATCAGAAAAAAAATTAGTTCCATTTTTAGCCACCATGTGCAAATGTGGCGCTTTCAGCATCTAGTCGACGTCTCCGGTGCTCATATTGACCAACAGCAGTTTATAATAAAATCAACATTGTGCCTTTCTCATTTGTTTGTCTTTTTCTGTCCATGTCCCGTTCCTAGTCCATTACATGTGGAAACAGTTCCAAACGTCTTTCTTGCATTCACAGCGTCAGGTTTGCACCTGGTGAACAAAACTGGAACTAATTTTTACCAGCGTAAATCGTTTCCACATTAACTCATCCGAATGTCTATCAAGCTGCGCTGCCATATGATAATTACAACCGACACTGGACCTCTGTGAGTAGCTACACTTTTAATTACAACCGTCAGGTACAAGCAATGTTGCCAACACACATAATCGCCATCAAAAGGAAAATTTGAAAAAAACGGGACACCTAGTGGATAAGCAACGCCGGCCGCGGTGGCCGAGCGGTTCTAGGCGCTTCAGTCCGGAACTGCGTGACTGCTACGGTCGCAGGTTCAAATCCTGCCTCGGGCATGCGTGTGTGATGTCCTTAGGTTAGTTAGGTTTAAGTAGTTCTAAGTTCTAGGGGACTTACGACCTCAGATGTTAAGTCCCATAGTGCTCAGAGCCAATAAAAATAAAAAAAATAAATAAAGATAAGCAGCGTGGAGACATTGAACTACTTTGAACTGAGTGATGAGGTCATTGCGCGGTTAAACAAATATCGTGAGTATGTGTCAGCCGAAACTTCGGTCAGGGTAACAGCTTTCTCATTTCACAGACAGAGCGTAACAACATAGCTTGCAACAGGCACGCTGTGTACAAGTGACACGATGCTGTATGCTAGGCTTCCATTAGAAAATGGTGAACGCGTTCAGACGCAGGGTGTGATCTCTTGGAGACCCAGCTGTAAAATGATAGTACTCGCTGAAGTATTTGCAGGTGCAGTAATTTTAGTCCTGTTAAATCTTTTCCTTGAAATAAAACGTCTACGTAACTGAGCGTAAGCAAATCACTTCATGTAATTACTCATATTTCATGCTCTTTGTTGTACATATTTGTAAGCGACAGTTGCTCGTTGATTATGACTGTGCGTTACAGGTCATTTGACTATCTGTTTAACGGAAATTCTGAATTAAAATCCTAATTCTACTAAAAACTTAAAAAAGGAAATGATCATACTATCGCAAGCTTCGCTGTACAAATTACAAGAGCAAAAAAAATAAAAAAAATTAACAGAAGTTTATTTGCTGCATCCCATCAAGTTTCATTGATTTACCAAGAAATTAAAATTTGCCGGCTGTTGTGGCCAAGCGGTTCGAGGCGCTTCAGTCTGAAACCGCGCTGCTGCTACGGTCGCAGCTTCGAATCCTGCCTCGTGCATGGATGTGTGTGATGTCCTCAGGTTAGTTAGGTTTAAGTAGCTCTAAGTCTAGGGGACTGATGACCTCAGTCGTTAAGTCCCATACTGCTCAATGCCATTTGAACCATTTTTGAAATTAAAATTAAATTTTCGCTACTTGAGCCATCGTAGATCAAAAACTATTAACCGTATGGGTACCCAACTTTATAGGAATGATATTAAGACGGTGCGCTGCAGGATTTGCGTTGTTAGTAGTGTTAGTGTTTCGACTAGCCATTAAGCGCCGGTACTGATATGGCGCCGTAGCGCTAAACACACGTAACAGCGTGTATTACAGTTGCAGGAAGTCAACATGCATCTGGACAAGTGAGCAAGGCTTTACTCGTAAACCTGTTTTATCAAAACAACAACAACAACAACAATACT